>NW_026992440.1:0-80197 GCF_028769735.1 Zonotrichia leucophrys gambelii | reverse complement strand
TTTCTGAGGGACAGGACTGATAAAATGTCCCCAGATTCCAGGTAGAGCAGAACACTGGTGGCAGTCATGACAGGTGGGGACAAGGAAGGGAAAGGTGTTTCTGCTGCTGAGCAAACCTGTGTCTCTGTCCCTGCAGGCTGTCGGCATCCCCCAGGTGCCCCACCTGGCTGGGCCCTTCCTTTGCTGACAGCTCTGCCTCCTGCCTGCCTCTGCCTGCCCACACAAAGCCTTGGGCTGCTCCAGGCTTCTTCTGGGGGACGTGCTGCACCACAGCCCTGCCCTGCCAGGGAAATTCCTTTCTCCTGGTGTTTAGTCTGGACCTTCCAAGCTGCACTTGTTGCTATTATGTCTTCTTCAAGCTCATTCCTACTATGAAGAAAAGTTCCAGCCACTCTAAAACCACCCTTCCATCCCTCCATGGCTACTCCTGTTCTCTCCCCAGTCTTCACACCACTGACCCCAGATCCATCAGCCTCTACCTGCTGGTTTTGTGATGAGGCCTCCAAACCCCATCCTGGGAGACTTTTGTGTCTTCTCCAAGGTCTGTGAAAATGGAAAAATAGTGGTCAAAGGAATTTTCTCCCAAATGTTGCCTTGACAGAACAAGGGTCAATATCTCTAAACTAAACAAGGGTGGATTTACATTTGTTAGAAGGAGGGAATATTTTACAGCGATGAGAGTGGCACAAAACTGCAGCTCTTTTTCCAGAGAAGTGGATTCCCCATCCCAGGAATTGTCCAAGATCAGGAGTTTTGTGCAGCCTGACCCAGTGAAAACCCTCTCATCCCCAGGGACAGAACTCCTGTTGTGTGGGTTCTCTGATGTGCTGGGAGCCCTCACAATGCTTCTGGCCAGAATGTCTGCTGAGGGCAGCCAGGCTGCAGCAGGGGCAGTGACCTCACAGCCATCACCATGTCAGCCCTGTCCCCTGGGCCTGGCTCTCCCCTTTCCTCTGCCCCTGCCTTGGCTCTGCTGCCATGAAGAGTTTTGTCATTAATATCTTGTCCCCAAGGTGCTGAGGCCAATGGCTTCCCAGTCAGGCTCCTGGAGCAGAAGTGGCTTTTCAGAGCCCTACCAGGAATGAGCCCTGAGGCAGCAGCTCTGCAGTGGTGCCCACCAGGCCGGGCTGCCAAGGGAGGCTTCTGGCCATGGCCTGCAAGCAGCTGCTGATGCCAAGGTGCCTTTGGTGCCTCAGGCTCTCCCTGGCCCAGCTCCCAGCACGGCACTCTGCCCTTGTGCCCGAGCCCTTCCCTGTGCTGGGGCTGGCCTGGGGCTTTTCCTGCAGTGGGACCTGCCTGCTCATGGCACAGGAAAGGCAGTTCCTGCTGGAGCAAGAGGCTCTGTCTGCAATGAGCTCCAACAACTCCAGACAGGCCCTGTTGACTTCAAAAATGCTTCCTAGAGCACTATATTCTAATAATTGTTATAGCTCCTGAACTGTGGAGTAAATAACTATGCTAGTGATCTTTCCATCTGATCATGATCAGAATAAGCCAGAGACATATTTATATAAATTAATCTGGTATTCTATCATTAATCCTGCGGGAAAAATTGTGTTGAAGTGGAATTCCACCTGTTCAATCTTTTACACCTTTGACAAAGTCTGGGGCTGGGATTGGATCCAGCCACTCCCAGTCTCCTCTCTTAGAAGGAATTTTAGAAGTCTACGATCCCTGCAGGGGTTTGAGGAACCATGGTGGCTACAGGGTGTCATTTCTTCACCTCATGACTCATCAGACGTTTTTCCAATAAAGAAATAAAGCTTTTGCCTGAAGCTCCCTCTGTGCCCATGACAGGATCCCCTGTGAGTGTCTGGAACATCCCGGCTCTTTGGCAGCCTGGGGACTCCTGGGATGTCACCGTGGAGCCCCCGTGAGTGCCTGTGACAGATCGGTGCCTTTGCAGCCCAAGGTCCCCCTGGGATGTCACCATGGAATGGCTGTGACTGCCTCTGACCACACGGCTCTTTACCGTCCCCAGAAACCCCTGGGAGGTGTCCATGGAGCCCCTGTCTGTGGCTGTGACATTCCAGCTCTGGAACAGCCTGGAGAGTCTTGGAAAGTCCCTATGGAAGCCCTCTGAGGGCCCGTGACTAATCTGATCCTTAGTAGACAACCATCACCAGGCCCCTGTTGCTATGGTCAGTATCCATGGCAATCATCACCAGCCTCCTGTTGCTATGGTCAGTTTCCATGGCAACCATCACCAGCCCCCTGTTGCTATGCTCAGTCCTTTAGCAGCTCCATGGAGACCCCATGCCAGGGGTGGTTGCCATGAACACCAGCTCAAGCCTGCAGCCACAGCCCGTTGCCATGGCAACCATTGGCAGCCCCCCCCATCCCCAGGCTCATGGGATCCCAGAACCACAGAATTGGCTGAGCTGGGAGGGACCCATCAGGATCCTCCAGTCCAACTGCTGGCCCTGCACAGGACACCCCAACAATGCCAGCCTGGGCCTGGCAGCGCTGTCCAAACGCTGCTGCAGCTCAGAGAGCCCTGGAGCTGGGACCCTTCCCTGGGGAGCCTGGGCAGGGCCCCAGCAGCCTCTGGGCAAAAACCTTTTCCTGACATTCAACCTGAGCCTGCCCCAACTCAGCTGCAGCCGTTCCCTCCACTCCTGTCCCTGGGCACCAGAGGGAAGAGGTTCCCACAGCCCCAGCCAGGGACCCGCTCCCAAGGCTGTTGCCATGGCCACCAGGGATGGGACCAGCTGGGATGCTCGGTTTCCATGGGCCGGGATTCAGGAATGGGATTCCCCAAATTCCTGCTCCCGCTAAAACTGCGCTGCCCTCCCTGCCCTCCCACCTCTTGTGGAAAGAACAAAAGTCAAAGATCCCGGGCTGGGATAAGAAAAATTTATTGGGAACAGCAACGAGATAAGGAACAAACAAGAACAGAAATAATACTGGTAACAGAAAGGATAAAATAAAGGGAAAACTACAACACAACTGGCTGTCTCTTCCCGGCCACAATTTTCCACTGCCTGGAAAGGACACCCTTCTTATTAGGAGAGAGAGAGAGAGAGAGACAGAGTCCCTTCCCTTCCTCTGGCAATGTCCTGAGGTGGGAGAGAATATAATGACATGGTCATGCCCAGACCCTCATGTATTTTTTCAGAGCCACATCATGTCCATTGGCAGGGGCAGGAAAAGGTACAAGTGTTTTCCCAGACTGGATCACGGGAAACATGGATCACCAGGGCTCTGCTTAACATGGGTCCACCATGGGGGTTGAAGCTGGAGCAGTGCACGAAGCTCCTCCTGCACTTGGGGCATTGGCAGAGCTTACTTTACCGGTGCCTCCTTTGGTGTCTGGTCAAGTGAGAGCTCCGGGTGAAGCTCTTCCCACACTGGGGACACTCATAGGGCCTCTCACCAGTGTGGATGCGCCGGTGCCTGATGAGGGTGCAGTTGTGCTTGAAGCCCTTCCCACAGTCGGGGCAGCAGAAGGGCCTCTCCTCTGTGTGAATCTGCTGGTGGCAGAGGAGATTAGAGCTGGTGTGAAACCTCTTCCCACACTCAGGACACTCGTAGTGCCTCTCCCCAGTGTGGATGCGTTGGTGGGTCACAAGGTGGGAGCTGCAGCTGAAGCCCTTCCCACATTCTCCACACTCGTAGGGCCATTTCCCAATGTGGATCATCTGGTGGCTGATCAGGGTGCTGCGCTGCCTGAAGCTCTTCCCACACTGCAAGCACTTGTGGGGCTTCTCCCCATCATGAAGCTGCTCCTGGGCCATGAGCTCCTAAAACTGGCTGAAGCTCTGTCCTGGCTCTGGGTAAGTCTTTCCTCCTCAGAGCACCCTGGGCTGGGTTTGAAGCCCCTCTTCCTGCAGGATCTCTGAGCATTTTCCTCCCCATTAGAATTCTGCAGTGTGGAGTCAATCAAAACAGCCTCTTCCATGAGGTTCTGCCAAGGAGATTTTTCCTCCCTGGTCTCCATCATCAGCTTTTTGTCTGGGGAAGGAAGGGCAAGGAGAAGATGGGATTTGCCTCCATTCCAGAAGGAAGGGGAAGGAGATCCCCCCAGTGCATCCCCAGCAGGACAGTCTTGGCAGCAGGGTTGTCCTGCAGCCGGGGGCTGTGCTGGGCTGGGAGATGGAGCAAGAGAGAGGGGGAAAGGGGCACTGATTTCCTCCTCACCTGCCTGGGTATCCCAAAGCTCCTTCCTCTTCCTCTCAGCCTCCTCCTCCATCCAATCAAGGTTTGGGAATGGGAAATCCTGTTCTGGGAAGAAAACAAAGGGTGCGCACATTGTCTTTTGTTCCGGGATCTGTGCTGGGCTGGGAGATGGAGCAGGAGAGAGGGGGAAAGGAGCACTGACTTCCTCCTCACCTGCCTGGGTGTCCTGGGGCTCCTTCCTCTTCCTCGCAGCCTCCTCCTCCATCCAATCAAGGTTTGAGAATGGGAAATCCTGTTCTGGGAAGAAAACAAAGGGTGCGCACATTGTCTTTTGTTCTGGTTTGAAGGCAAACCTGGGGGAGAGTCTAAGTCAGAATTACAATTTAATAAGAAAATGAAGGTCAGGGCAATGATACAGAAACACTGCCTTAAACTCACAGAGTCAGGATATAACCTGACACCCTATTGTTCAGGGTGGTGGCTGCAGTCCCAATAAACGGTGGCTGTAGTCCTGTTGGAGTGATCAACGTGATTCTGTCAGAGCAGTGATCCTGTAAAAGGGTCTGGTCTTCCTCTGAAGGACCAGTGGTGGTTATGGAGATCTTGTCCTCTGGGAATCCAGTAGGCAAGCTGTTCCTGGTGTTGCAAGGCTCAGCTTATATCCAGGTAGGAATGCTTGGATCCTCCCCCTGGGTGGAGCATCCCACAATGGGGATGGTGGAATTTTATCAGTCCTGCAGAGACACTCAATGGCCCATTCACAGAAGATATCTCCCCTGGAGGGCGTTATCAGGGCTGAGTCATGGAAGAGATAAAGAACACTGCCCCACCTGTTTATAGCAGTTGATGAAGATGGGGATTGAAAACATGCATTTGGTTACATCTTGCATGGCAACCTGAAACAGTGGGGTAATCCCTGCTCAGGGGGTGAACACCACCCCCCTTACCCAAACTGGCTCAGGTGTAAAACCTCCACCCTGGGAATGCCACACACACAGGGACAATGTCACACTTGCCCTGCTCCAGGGGAGGTCTCTGTCCCTGTCACTCCCTTGCTCTCTCCCCCTTTTCTCTTTCTTTCCATCTCTCTCTCTATCTCATATTTACTGTTCAATAAAATCCATTTTGCATTTGGTCTCGTTAGCACCTTTCTGGCTGCAGAGGCATCTCTCTAATAATTTTCTTAACCAGATTGTGACATTGTTTTGGCACAGTGAGTTCAGGGCGCTGTTCTCTGACTCCAAGTGCCTTTGACAACAGCATGGTTCCCTCCACTTAGGAGTTTGTGCAAGAACTCTTGGAAACTTGGATGCAGCTTCCTCTGAGCGACTTGTGGGAGAACTGATGAAGAAAACGGGTGTTGTGGGTGGCCAGTGTAAAGAAAATATTTTCTTGTCCTTCCTTGAAAAGTTTGTTAAAATCGCTGGAGGAAAGGGAGCAAATGCTACCAGCCAGAGTGACAAGGTTCATTCACCCCACGATGAGGAACACAGGGCTGCGGAAAGTCCCACAAAAACCCCAGCTCAAGTAGCTAAATTCCAGAATAACTTCTGAATTCACAGGCTTGGGGGCTTTGCCAAATGTGAGAATCATTTTTCTCTTCATCCCTGTCAGCTTTGTGACAGCTACACAGAGCTTCCCCTTCCTTTTCATAATCTATATTGGGCCAAATTTCTACTTTGCTCTTTTTGGAACCTACCAGCAGCTGAGCTGGTGCTGTTCAGGAACTGATCAAACTTGGAATTGCCACAAAATTGCTTCTATTTTTGGTTTATTCATGTTTGCAATTTATTTGTGTTTTCATCACATATGACTTGTGGGAAAAACAAGTATTCATCAATGTCGAAGACATTTTTTCATAGAAATCCTTTCTTTCACATTTGTCCATCTTCTGGGAAGCAAAGGCCCAGAAGATGAATGTAAACAATTGTTATCAGCTGCTGTGGAATGCAATAGGATGCTCCTGTGATTGGCTCATCTTCCATGTTTCCAATTGGGGGCCAATCACAGAAGCAAGCTCGGGAACAGATTCCCTGGAGACAGAACTTTGTTATTCATTCCTTCTATTCTATTCTTAGCTTAGCAGTCTCTGCAAGCTCACTCTTTATTCTTTTTAGTATAGTTATAATGTATTATATATTATATATCAATAAATCAAGCCTTCTGATCAAGGAACAAGATTCTCGTCCTTCTCTCACCCAGTGACCTCCTAAGGTCACTGTAATACATCAAAGCGATATATGCAGAGTCAGGTTTGATTTCTGCCAAGTTTATTTTCTCCAGTGCCCGGGGGAATCTCCCATCTTGTCTGCAGCTGCTCCCACAGGGATATAAAGGCACATCCCAGAGCCCCAGGGGTCACAGTCAGGGCTGCCCTCAGGGAATGCTCGCCTGGTATTGAGGGGCAGCGTGGGAGCACCTGGATCTTGGGGCACCCAGCTGCCCCTCATGTTTGGAGGTGCCTGAGGACGGCTGGGACAATGCCAGGGACATCCTGCAGTAACATCCCCTCTGTCCTGTTCTGGGTGAGCTCAATCCCAAACCTGACCCTGATCCTGGTCTCAGTCTCACTCCATGTTTAGACACACTCACAGTTCTGTATTTAATCTCATCCCAGTGCCAGACTTGTCTAGCCCTAGACCCAATCGCAACCCCAGCCCTAAAGCCAATCCCATGTCTAGCCTTAACCCCAATCCAAGCTCTAATCCAAATCTCAGCCCCAACTCCAATCCCAGCCCCAATTCCAGCCCCTTCCTAAATCCTCAGCCCCAAACCAAACCCAGGTTCGGCCCTTCTGGGGGTTTGCGGGTGTCTCTGTCCCTCTGACCCCGATGATGTTTGGGTGGGGTCACACCAGGGCTGAGAGGGACAGAGACCCCCCCGGCCTCCCCAGGTGTGAGAAGGTCGGAGAGCCCCCCAGCCCCAAGCAGCCTCAGCGGTGAGAGGGACACAGAGCCCCTGGTCCCCAGCCCTGCACAGGCATTGCCTGAGGCCAGAGGGATGGAGACCCCCCGAGCATCCCCCAGGGTGAGGGGACAGAGAGCTCTAAGCATTCCCCGGGCTGAGAGGGACAGAGACTGCCCTGAGCACCCTTTTCAAGGAAGGACAAAAAAATATTTTCTTTTTCACTGCTCAGTAAGAACAGCCATTTTCTTCACCATTTCTCCCACAAGTTCCACAGGAGGAAGGAGGGACTGTTTCCAAGTCCTTCCAAGTTTCCAAGAGTTCTTCCAGAAAGAACCACAACCTCCTCAGAGAAGGGAGCCATGCTGTTGTCAAAGGCACTTGGAGTCAGAGAACAGCACCCTGAACTCACTGTACCCAAATAATATTGCAATATGGTTAAGAAAATTGTTACAGAGATTCCTCTGCCCCAATTAAGGTGCTAACGAGACCAAAACCAAAGTGTACTTTATTGAACAGTAAATGTGAGGTAGAGAGAGAGATGGAAAGAAAGAGAAAAGGGGGAGAGAGCAAGGGACAGAGACGTCCCCGGGAGCAGGGCAAGTGTGACATTGTCCCCTGTGTGTGCGGCCTTCCTGGGGTGGGGGTTTTACACCTGATCCAGTTTGGGTAAGGGGGGTGGTGTTCACCCCCTGAGCAGGGATTACCCCACTGTTTCAGGTTGCCATGCAAGATGTAACCAAATGCATGTTTTCAATCCCCATCTTCATCAACTGCTATAAACAGGTGGGGTAGTGTTCTTTATCTCTTCCATGACTCAGCCCTGATAACGCCCTCCAGGGGAGATATCTTCTGTGAATGGGCCATTGAGTGTCTCTGCAGGACTGATAAAAATCCATCATCCCATTGTGGGATGCTCCGCCCAGGGGGAGGATCCAAGCATTTCTATCTGGATATAAGCTGAGGCTTTCAACACCAGGAGCAGCTTGCCTACTGGATTCCCAGAGGACAAGAGCTCCATAACCACCACTGGTCCTTCAGAGGAAGACCAGACCCTTTTACAGGATCACTGCTCTGACAGAATCACGTTGATCACTCCAACAGGACTACAGCCACCATTTAATGTGACTGCAGCCACCACCCTGACCAAGAGGGTGTCAGGTTATATCCTGACTCTGTCAGTTTAAGGCAGTGTTTCTGTATCATTGCCCTGATCTAAATTTTCTTCTTAAATTGTAACTCCAACTTAGACTCTCCCCCAAGTTTGCCTTCAAACCAGAACAAAAGCCAATGCGCACACTCTTTGTTTTCTTTCCAGAACAGGATTTCCCGTTCCCAAACCTTGATTGGATGGAGGAGGAGACTGCAAGGAAGAGGAAGATGCCTCAGGACTCCCAGGCAGGTGAGGAGGAAGTCATGCCCCTTTCCCCCTCTCTCCTGCTCAATCTTCCAGCCCAGCACAGACCCCCGGCTGCAGGACAACCCCGGTGCCAAGACCGTCCTGCTGGGGATGCACTAGGGGGATCTCCTTCCCCTTCCCTCTGGCACAAAGGCAAATCCCATCCTCTCCTTGTCCTTCCTACCCTAGAAGAGAGGCTGAGGATGGAGACCACAGGAGCCAAATCTCTTTGGAAGAACCTCGTGGAAGAGGCAGTTTTGATTGACTCCACAGTGCAGAATTACAGTGGGGAGGAAAATCCACGGCGATTCCGAAGGAGGAGGGGCTTCAAACCCAGCCCAGGGTGCTCTGAGGAGGAAAGACCCACCCTGTGCCAGGAAGGTGGACAGAGCTTCAGCCAGAGCTCAAAGCTGGTGGCCCATGAGCAGCTTCATGATGGGGAGAAGCCCCACAAGTGCTTGCAGTGTGGGAAGAGCTTCAGGCAGAGCAGCACCCTGATCTGCCATCAGATGATCCACACTGGGGAATGGCCCTATGAGCGTGGGGAATGTGGGAAAGGGTTAAACTGCTGCTCTGCCCTCATCACCCACCTGCGCATCCACACTGGGGAGAGGCCCTACGAGTGTCCTGAGTGTGGGAAGAGGTTTCACACCAGCTCCAATCTCCTCCAGCACGAGCAGATTCACACCAAGGAGAGGCCTTTCCTCTGCCTGGACTGTGGGAAGGGCTTCAAGCAAAACTCCCACCTTGTCATCCACCGACGCATCCACATTGGGGAGAGGTGCTACGAGTGCCCAACCTGTGGGAAGTGATTTCAGAGCAGCTCCAATCTACTCCTACACAAATGGATTCACATGGATGAGAGGCCCTTCTGCTGCCCCAACTGCGGGAAGGGCTTCAAGCACAACTGCACCCTCATCAGGCACCGGCGCATCCACACTGGTGAGAGGCCCTATGAGTGTCCCCAGTGTGGGATGAGCTTCACCCAGAGCTCTCACTTGACCATACACCAACAGATTCACTGGTAAGGGAAGCCCTGCAAATGCTCCAACTGTAGGGGGAGCTTTATGCCCAGTTCCAGCTTCATCCCCCATTGGAGGTCCCACATTGGGAAGAGCCCTGCTGGTCCATGTTCCTTGTGATTCAGTCTGGGAAGACACCTGTCCATTTTCCTGCCCCAGCCAATGACATGATGTGGGATTGAAGAACATGAGGGTCTGGCCATGGCCAGGCAGACCCAGTGAGATGTTTTTAAGATTTCCTTATAAACAATTTTATTTATCGCTTTTGTCATCAAAATTGTTTGTGATCTGTTTGTTTCTTATCTCGTTGCTGTTCCCAAAAAATTGTTCTTATCCCAGCCTGGGATCTTTGACTTTTGTTCTTTCCACAAGAGGTGGGAGGGCAGGGAGGGCAGCGCGGTTTTAGCAGAAGCAGGAAATTGGGGAATCCCATTCCTGAACCCCGGCCCATGGAAACCGAGCATCCCAGCTGGTCCCATCCCTGGTGGCCATGGCAACAGCCTTGGGAGCGGGTCCCTGGCTGGGGCTGTGGGAACCTCTTCCCTCTGGTGCCCAGGGACAGGAGTGGAGGGAACGGCTGCAGCTGAGTTGGGGCAGGCTCAGGTTGAATGTCAGGAAAAGGTTTTTGCCCAGAGGCTGCTGGGGCCCTGCCCAGGCTCCCCAGGGAAGGGTCCCAGCTCCAGGGCTCTCTGAGCTGCAGCAGCGTTTGGACAGCGCTGCCAGGCCCAGGCTGGCATTGTTGGGGTGTCCTGTGCAGGGCCAGCAGTTGGACTGGAGGATCCTGATGGGTCCCTCCCAGCTCAGCCAATTCTGTGGTTCTGGGATCCCATGAACCTGGGGATGGGACTGCCAATGGTTGCCATGGCAACGGGCTCTGACTGCAGGCCTGAGCTGGTGTCCATGGCAACCACCCCTGGCATGGGGTCTCCATGGAGCTGCCAAGGGACTGAGCATAGCAACAGGGGGCTGGTGATGGTTGCCATGTAAACTGACCATAGCAACAGGGGGTTTGTGATGGTTGCCATGGAAACTGACCATAGCAACAGGGGGTTGGTAATGGTTGCTATGGATACTGACTATAGCAACAGGGGGCTGGTGATGGTTGCCATGGATACTGACCATAGCAACAGGGGCCTGGTGGCAGTTGCTATGGAAACTGACCAGAGCAATAGGGGGCTGGTGGTGGTTGCCTGCTAAGGATCAGATTTGTCACAGGCCCTCAGAGAGGTTCCATGGGGACATTCCAGGAGTCTCCAGGCTATTCCAGAGCTGGAATGTCACAGGCACAGACCGGGGCTCCATGGAGACCTCCCAGGGCTCTCTGGGGATGGTAAAGATCCCTGTGGTCAGTGGCAGTCACAGCCATTCCATGGTGACATCCCAGGGGACCTTGGGCTGCAAAGGCACCAATCTGTCACAGGCACTCACGGGGGCTCCACAGTGACATCCCAGGAGTCCCCAGGCTGCCAAAGAGCTGGAATGTCCCAGACACTCACAGGGGTTCCTGTCATGGGCACAGTGGGAGCTTCAGGCAAAAGCTTTGTTTCTTTATTGGAGAAACACCTGCTGATTCATGAGGTGAAGAAATGACACCCCGTAGCCACCATGGTTCCTCAAACACCTGCAAGGCCCGTAGACTTCTAAAATTCCTTCTAAGAGAGGAGACTGGGAGTGGCTGGATCCAATCCCAGCCCCAGAATTTGTCACAGGTGGAATTCAAATTCAACACAATTTGTCCCGCAGGATTAATGATAGAATACCAGATTAATTTATATAAATATGTCTCTGGCTTATTCTGATCATGATCAGATGGAAAGATCTCCAGCAAAATTATTTACTCCACTGTTCAGGACTCTAGGCAGCAGTTTTGAAGTCAACAGGGCCTCGCTGGTGTTGTTGGAGCCCACTGCAGGCAGAGCCTCCTGCTCCAGCAGGAACTGCCTTTCCTGTGCCATGAGCAGGGCAGGTCTCAGTGCAGGAAAAGCCCCAGGCCAGCCCCAGCACAGGGAAGGGCTCGGGCACAAGGGCAGAGTGCCGTGCTGGGAGCTGTGCCAGAGAGAGGCTTGCAGGGCATGGCCAGAAGCCTCCCTTGGCAGCTCGGCCTGGTGGCCACCACTGCAGAGCTGCTGCCTCAGGGCTCATTCCTGGCTGGGCTCTGAAAAGCCACTTCTGCTCCAGGAGCCTGACTGGGAAGCCATTGGCCCCAGCACCTTGGGGACAAGATATTAATGACAAGACTCTTCATGGCAGCAGAGCCAAGGCAGGGGTAGAGGAAAGGGTAGAGCCAGGCCCAGGGGACAGGGCTGCCATGGTGATGGCTGTGAGGTTACAGCCCCTGCAGCAGTCTGGCTGCCCTCAGCAGACATTCTGGCCAGAAGCCTTGTGAGGGCACCCATCACATGAGAGAACCCACACTACAGGAATTCTGTCCCTGAAGATGAGAGGGTTTCACTGGGTCAGGCTGCACAAATTGTCCTGATCTTGGACAGTTCCTGTGATGGGGCATCCCTTTCTCTGGAAATTCTCTTGCAGCTTTGTGCCTTTCTCATAACGATAAAAGATTTCCTCCTTCTACCAAATGTAAATCCACCCTCATTCATTTTAAAGATATTGGCCCTTGTTCTGTCAAGGAAACATTTAGGAGAAAAATCTTTTAATCACTATTTTTCCGTTTTCCCAGGTCTTGGAGAGGACCCAAAAATCTCCCAAGATGGGGTTTGGAGGCCTCATCAGATAAGCACCAGGGAGAGGCTGATAGCTCTGGGGTTAGTGGGGTAGAGAATGCGGACTAAACGGGAATAGCCTGGGAGGGATGGAAGGGTGATTTCAGAGAGTCTGGGGCTTTTTCTTCATAGTGGGAATGAGCCTGAAGAAGACATAATAGCCCCAAGGGCAGCTGGGGAGGCCCAGACTGGCACCAGGAGAAAGGAATTTCCCTGGCAGGGCAGGGCTGTGGTGCAGCACATCCCCCAGCAGGAGCCTGGAGCAACCCAAGGCTTTGTGTGGGCAGGCAGAGGCAGGCAGGAGGCAGAGCTGTCAGCAAAGGAAGGGCCCAGGCAGGTGGGGCAGCCGGGGGATGCTGACAGCATGCAGGGACAGAGGCACAGGTTTGCTCAGCACCAGAGACCCCTTTTCCCTTCCTTGTCCCCACCTGTCATCACTGCCACCAGTGTTCTGCTCTACCTGGAACCTGGGGACATTTTTCGGTCCTGTCCCTCAGAAGGATCTATTTAAAGTATGAGAAACTTCAGTGTTTCCCCCTCTTTTTGAGTCCCTGAGAAGTTCTTTGAGCACACTCAGAGGTGAGGGACTGAGTCTGATGCAAAGAGCACAAAGCCCCAGAGGCTCATTAAAGTCCCTGTGCTGTGTCTGTGCTGCTGAGCTGGGCCGGGCTCCTGGCCCAGAGGCAGCTCCTGGCAAGGGCAGCGCTGCAGAGAGACAGCTCTGGCCAGGAGCAGCTCCTGTGCACAGCCCAGCAGGGCTGGGGCACTGCCAGGGCCCCTCAGGGACACCAGCAGGGCACAGACAGAGCTCACAGGGGCTCAGCACTGGCAGGGGCTGTGGGATGTCCCAGAGGGGGCTGTGTCACAGCAGCTCCTCTGTGGCTGTGTCATAGAGGCACAGAGCAGCTGTGATGTCAGTAAGGACCTGTGTGACAGCACAGAGTGGGTTGTGTGAGGTCACAGATTGGACTATGACATCACAGAGTTTGTTGTGTGAGGTCATTGAGCCATCACAGAGGGGATTCTCTGACAGGTCAGTGCAGGCTGTGTGACATCACAGAGCTAGCTGTGAGGTCAAAGTGTGTGCTGTGACATTACAGAGTGGCAGTATGACATCACAGAGAGGATTTGGTGACATCACTGAGGGGGTTGTGACATCACAGAGCTGGCTGTGCGTAGTGGTTTGAGAGGAAGTAGGCTTTCAGGGATATGCTGTGGTCACCAACAGGTGTTCAGATTTTAATACTGGCAACTGGTGTGGCCACTGGGGACAATGCCTACACCTCTGCAAACACAGGGGTTAAAAACCAGAAAACTCCCATGGGAAGTTCTCTTGGTTTTCATCGGGGAAAGAGTTCGGATTTCTCCTCTGTGCAGCTGCTGCTGTTGGGTGGGAGAGGGGCAGCCATATGGCCGGGTGAGATAGGCTGGGCTTTGGACAGAGATGGGAGGTGAAGAGGCCCCGGCATGGAAGGATGGGAGAAGCACCAGGAAGCATCGGGCAGGCCGCCCCCCCCAACAGAAAGAGAGAGTGCGAGCTTGTGCCACCTTGAAATTTGACATCATGTGCTGGCAGCACAGCCCGGCGGCAGAGAAGGAGGCGCGCAGCAATAAGGTGTCCGGCCCTGTTGTGAGAATCTTCGGGTGGTCGGAGCCCGAGTTTTTAACCCTTTTTTGGACAATGAAAACGTTGCAGAACATTAACCTTTCCTAAAAGAGAGAAAGAGATGAAATGGAAGAAGGAAATGTGCAAGTGTGAAGGTCTGGGCAAGTGAAAGATGCAGAAGAGAGAAAAATCTGAAGTGGGAAGAGATGATGGAGTGGCTTAGCTGAACTCTTCTTGTTATAGCCATAGACAGAACCAAGTTGCTTGTGACACAGAGACTGCATCCAGGGGGAGGCAATGGCTCAGAGCCAAGAGGGTTCAGTGTTGGTACCCCTCGGCCCCAGGGGGTGAAATTTTGGGGAGACAGGTGTCCCAAAGGTGAGACTGTGCTCTTTTTGGAGCGAGACAAAGCATCCTTGAAAAGACAACCCTAGATGCAATTCTAGTCCATGTGCAGTGGTGGGAGCGCTAAGCATAGAAAGAGGAAGTCACGACAGCAGATGTACTCCAAGCGGTGCCACGAGTGACATGAGAACACACGAAGTTTCAACAGTGTTTCCAAAAGAAACCTATAGCACAAGAAAGACTCCTCTCCTCTTGATGAATTGAGAATTCATTATCTAAAAAGTGGTGATAGACTAACAGTTGCTGATCTGGGAGATAGATGTATTGGAATTTAGCGGGGAGAGGAGGAAAAGTTTTTAGAAAGTTTTCATTTTCCCTATGTGTTTCTTGTTATTTAGAGTTGTAGTTTAGTTAATAAAGTTTTCTTTATTTCTAAGTGAGAACCTGCTTTGCTTATTCCTAGTCACATCTCACAGAAGAAAGGTATTTTCATGATGGCACTGCAATTGCACCAGTGTCAAACCATGACACTGTGGCATTGATAAGTGCTCTACAAACATCTACAAAACTTCAGCCAAGCCAGCATTCATCCTGGCACCACTCATCAACTCAGTGAAGAAGAACCCTAACCCTCAACCCTAACCCTAACCTTAAATGCTAACCCAAACCCAAAGCTTAACCCTAACCCTAGGAGACAAGAACATAACAAGCATGTCAAGATGTTATCTCTGTTACCAATTCAGAGTAGGATTGTAGAGTAGGGTTGATGGAAGAGTTTTGTACCATAGGATTATAGATTAGGGTTGTAATTAAATAAAGTTTCTGAAACATCCACTCATTTGGAAGATTCTCCTCCTTCTGACCCCTTCAGAAAATTCGACATTTCCTTCTGAATTACCAGCTGTTTTCTATTGGTGCTAAGTCACACCTATGGCTTCTTTTGTATGGTTTCACAAGTGAGGAAGGCTCTTTTTCATTCATCCTCTCCAGACCACACTGCCTTTGGAACACCACCCACTGGCTGGTTTTGGCACAGCTGTGGTATTCCTAGTTGAGGCAGAAAGGGCAATGGCATTTGCGGGAAAACCAAAGGAGGAGTGAGGCAGCCAAGACATCCTGTGCAGGTTCAGGCATTGAGCTGTGATTCAAGAACATTGGGGTTCCTGCTACTTGGATTTCTATCCCTAAATGCAATAATCTCTTTGGCTGGAGGAGAGCCTTGCTCAAGTGAGAAAGCAGAAAGGTCAGAGAGGGTGCTCGGGAAGGTCTCCTGTGGTGCAGAGCTGTCAGCGCCTGTGAGGTGAGAGCGGGCCCGGCCTTGCCCGGGTTGGAGCCCCAGCAGAGCCCCGGCAGAGGCCGGAGCAGCCTGAGCCCCGGCAGAGGCAGGCTGGAAGGAGGCCCTTGGAGCTGCAAGAGGCAGCAGCCAGGCCCTGGGTGCCTCTTCCTGGCAGCGGGTGAATCCTCCGCTCTCAGAGCCCAGGTGGCAGCTGGCTGCTGCCGAGGGGAAGCGCAGCTGTGCTGGGCACAGCCCAGCCTGGAGGCATTGGCGGTCTGGAGTGTGCCCAGGAGCAGAGAAAGGCCAAGGGCAGCTGCGGGCCGCTGGGCTGGCTGAGGATTCCTCCTCTTCTGCCGGCTGCCCTGCAGCTCCTGGCAAAGGCCAGCAGTGTGTGCAGCACTCTGGGCACCGGGGCAGGGAGCCGGGCTGCTCGGCAGGCTGGAGCACAGGGCAGCTCCTTCAGGCCCGCCACTTGTGCCAGGGGCAGCGAGGCCAGCGCGAGGCAGGGACAGCTTGGAAGGACACATCTGCAGGAGCCAGCGCCTCATGCAGCTCTGGGAGGAAGCGCCTGCAATCCTGCAGTTCTGCACTGAGCCAGAGCAAAGGTGTGAGATGCAGAGTGTTTAGCAGAATATTCAGGCCCACCAGGCCAGCCTGCTTTGTGCTCTCTGGCTCACAGCAAGCGCTGTGCAATGCAGCTCTGAGCTGCTTGGAGAGAGGCACATCAGGGATGTGCCTGAGGCATGTGCTTGAGGAGTAAATTGATTTGGAAGGGGGGAGAAGGGTTTCAGCAGGCAATTTGTGTTTTCTTCATTCATTTTTGAAAGAAAGTCATAATGTGTTGTACACAGGTAGGGTTATTAGAAAAGAAAGGCCTTATAAAATCAGGCCTACCTATTATTATGTTTGCCCAATTATCCTGTCATAAAAAAAAACCCCAAACAATATTAAAAGTAGTAGCAATTTTAATTGAATATTTAAAATATAAAAATATAAAACTGGATAGAATAGAATTTGATTAAAATAAGGGATAATTTGTTTCTAATAATAGCGCATAAGCAACAGATAACTGCGGGGTACGGAGTGCAGGCCTCTGGGACCCTTGCCACATCATGTACAAGCTTGCCAAGTGAAGATTCGTCCTTATATGCCATGTGTCAATGCCGTCTCCTCCCATTTTCGATTCCTCACACTTCTACCTCTGCCCTCATCATCACCTTTACCATCCATATGCCACCATTTGGTTGGTGGTCGCACAAGTCTTTGGGGGTCATCTGATGAAGATTTTGTAGTCCTCCTCTGTGTCCTTTAATTAACCTTTGGGTTACACCAAGCCAAGACAATGTAAGCCAAAACTAACATAATTACTACATCTGAGTATCAAGGCAATAAATCCCTTATAATTAGCATTTTCCTGGGACACAACCAGAGAGTTCCTTCTTTGTTAACTTTTAGCAACCATTATCTCTTGCTTTCCTCCTGTTCCTGAACATCTGCTCGGGGAGGGGCGGGGCATGGTGCCCCTCCTCTCCCTTTTTCTTCGGCATTACTACTTTACTATTACTTTTACCTGTTTTAATATTAACAACTATTAATTACTGTATCAATATTGATTCTTGTTTCAATTGTTAGCAGCATGAATCATACCTATTTACCACACTGTGGTAAATTCCCAGCTGGCCTGTTCCATCTTCTATGTGCAGCCGGCTAACTTCCCATGGGAATAGTCATGAGTGCAGTTAGCACAACAAGCTATTGTGCTAAGAAAACTGTTTGCATCTGTAATAAACAAGAAATCAGTCCCATGAGCATCCACGAAAGAAAAATGTAATCACCTGAGTAAGAGTGAGTCTTAAAAAGAGAGAGTCTTAACATGTACACACTAATACACCTTCTAAGCAATAAATTGTGTGGCAAGGAAACTACCAGCCAGTTGAAGTTGAACACGAGTCTGTGAAAACAGTATAAAAATGAGTTATGTGAATAAAGAATTGGCTTTCCCTGCATGAAGAAACTGAGTCCCGGCTGCTTTATTGACACAGCAATGTGGCTTCACTCAGCAAGAGCAGTTGCAGGGTGTATTGATGAAACGCTTGTGATTGATTCCCAGAATAAGAAGGAGAGGCATGTAACAAACAGGGCATAGTCTTTTGAATTCTTTTAGCTTTAACAGGAGTGCTGAACCATGTATTCCCCCACTGCAGTGCTTACTGTGTGCAAGTGGCTATCTTGGCCTTGAGAATAAGGAGAGTGCTCCTGCTAAGAAGGTAGCTGGAATGCATTCAAAGGGAAGAAAGTGTTTTTAGGAGGCTCTTGACCACCAAAGGAGAATTTGAGTAATGGGAATATTTCCCAAATGACTGTGTCAGGAACCAGAGTCGTGCCCGAAGCCCTGCCGTATTTGATCCATGTTTGAGCAGGTTGACAAGACAGTGAAGGAAAGTGTCTTGTTTAACAGGTGGGACCTTGACCCTTGAAAGAAAAACAATGTATTGGTCAATCAGTGGGCAGTCAAGCTGTGAAAGGAGAACAACGGAGCCCTTGGTGGCAGAGTCATGGAGTCATCCTTAGCCATCATCTCACACGCCAGCCATGTGTGAGCTGATGCTGTAACTGGGAAAATTCCACATCCTTAGCAGGAGATACAAGGCCTGGTTCTGAGCTGGAAGGGTGAGAAGGATGAGATGCATAGCGTTTTGATCCAGGCGACGTCCTGGAAGTGCACTGCCTACCTGCTACCTGCCGCTGCTGCCGAGCACCACGCTCCAACTCCTTCTCCTGCTCAGCAGATTTTTGGGAATCCAGGGGTTGGTATGTATTGTTTGCTACTGCAACTAATGGAATAAATTTGTTTTGCAAGCTCAGTTGTGTCTTAGGTCCTTTTGTGCATGGATCTCCTCCTGAACCTGTGTCAATGACCAGCAGGGACCTACAGGACACTCCTATTCTGATGTCAGCAAATTCTGAGAAGTGACTGAAATATGTCAATAAATTGGAGGTAATGTTTAGCCTATGAGTTTCAGCAAAGTATTGAATATGTCTTAGTTCCCTGGATAAAAACTGGTAGGTGGGATTGCTGGGTGTGCAGGGCTTAGGGAAGTGATTCCCTATGCACACACCACTGAAATAAAGTAATGCCTCCTTTCTAGCCCAGAGCTGGCAGCAGGGATCAGGTCCTGCTTGGAAACTTTGATTTTTGCAACTTCTGTTAGCAGGTAAAAAAGGTCAAAATGAAACCTTTTCCAGCTGGTTTATCCTTTTAGTCACCAAAGCTCTGTGCCACAGGTGGCCTGGGTGTGTGCAGAGCAATACGGCCCCCCAAAAGCCCTTGGTTTCCCCACAAGTTGCCAGTTTGACTGCTTCCAAAGTGGAAGAAAGGCAGAGATGTACATCCACAGGAGTCCTGGCCATGTCCAATAAATGTGCAAATATGTGGGGAGATTTGTTAGGGATGATTTCAGCTGTTATGCCAACAGTGCCTTCTCTCCTGGTTCTGTGCATTATAGGTAAGGAATGTAATAGTTAGTTCTCACAATTAAGAGATAGCTATTATGTGGAGAGATATTATATCCAAATGTAAAGTGCTGTTATTGTAATATATCCTCCCATAGTCCTCTTTCCCCTCCCCCTTGTAATAGCCTTGGTAGTCAGGGCATTTGGGGAGGGCTGGCTTGTGACCAGCAGGCAGGGTGTAACAACACCTGACCTCCAGTCAGGATGCAAGAAAGTAATCTCCACCACTGGACGGCAGAGAAAGAGTTGACTGACAAAACATTGGGAGGGGCTAAGGGTATAAAAGGCAGAGCATCCCTTTTGTAGATGAGCATGTGGCTGCTAGTCATGGAGACTCCCAGTGTTGCAATCTTTCCTTATTCAGTCCTTTCTAAAGGTTTACTAAATCTTAAAAATGTTAAAGGGTGGGTCATTTCTCAGGTGGGCAATGCTTTTGGCCATTTTCTTGGTCTGGTTTCCTTTGCTTTTGTCCCATCTGAGTGCTCAGCTGGGGTACAGGCTGTAGGTGCTTGGGGCACTCTTGGAGTTACTCTTGGATCCCTTGAAAAACAGGGTTTGGCCCATGAGGGGAATTTGTGCTACTTGTGACAGAGAAGAACTTCCCAGGCTCTTTTGTGTTTGCTGTAAGAAAGGCTGGTTATTGCTGTGCATAAATTCACTGACCAACATGGAGTGTTTGCTTTGTGATGTCAGGGCATGGTTGCCACCCTGTTGTAGTGACATCAGAAGGTTGCCTTGGTGCATGGAAGGCCTGAGTGTCAGAGCAGCCCTAGGCCTTGCTCAGTGCAGGAGCATCCTCGAGCTTGAGGCATTTTTCGGTGGGTACTTGCACACTTACAAAAGCCTTGTTTCTTCTGGTGTTGCAGCACATCCTGAAAACTTGCATAGCAGCGCTATAATGATTCACCATCTTGCTCCTGCGCTTTTTGCTGTATATGGTGTTTCCTTCTCAATCTACTATTTGACTCTTTTTGCACATAGGAAGAGATTGGAGTGACATAGAATGCCATTGTTAACAATGTAGATGAACTCTCCTTAGAAGATATGGCTGTAGATGCGAGAAGAAATGGGGTTATAAGCACCAGGAAACTGCCTGTCCCCTATGACTCTCTCTTGCCACAGGTGACAAGAGCAAGAGCCGTCTTTCCCCTGGCTCTCTCTACTATTGCAGAAGAAGGCAGAGAGGAGGAAGACGAGAAAGATGACCACCGCCTTTGTCCAGCCATGGTTGCACCATGGCCTGCTCATCATTCCAAGAGAGTAAGTGCCCGTTGTGGGGGGTGCTGACTTTAGTGCAAGGCAGAGGTGCAAGTGTCTGAGCAGCCAGCACTTGCTGTGTCTGGCCAAGGATGCTGAGTGCTGGAGTCCTGCAGGACATAGCCATTTCCTGCAGGCAGTGACAGCTATAAATTGGCCTTTGACCTGTCCTGTTGGGGCAGTGCAGAGCTGGGGGCTCCAGCTCACCTTGTGGCTGGTTGGCTCAAGGAAGCTCCATCTCTGGGCTTCTGCAGTGTTACGGCCAAGGGCACACGTGGTAGTGCTGGAGGGTCAAAAAGCTTTGTTGGTTTCTTTTCCCTTTTTGGAAAGGTGTCTTTGGCTTGTGGAAGTGTTCTGCAGTTTTCTTGAGTCGTTCTTCACTAGTAGAGTCACTGTTGATCCAACTGCCTTTTGGCTTTTGAGAAGCTGCAAACAGCATAAAGGGGCAAGTTTCTGCTGATCCATTTTGCGCTGAAGTCTGCAGCTTTGGCAAGTGCATTGGAGGACAGACTGGGGGTGAAGCTGCAAGTCCTTGACTGCTGTCTTGTGTTGCTTGGAAGAGGAAGGCCATCTTGCAATGGTGCCTGCTGTATCTGAAGTGCAATGGGCACCTTTGTGGCTGGGGAGCTGCGTGGGCCAAAAGGACGCAGGGCTGGCGGCCATGAGCAGCTGCAGATGAGGCAGCGTGGGGCCAGGGGGCCAAGCAGGCCAAGGGCACGGTGGCTGTGCCAGCAGCAGTGGGGCAGCAGGAGCAGGGCAGTGAGCGTGGCCTGTGCTGGGCAGCGCTGCGGCCACAGCTGGAGTGCTGTGTGCAGCTGTGGGCCCTGGGAAGCAGAAAGTCATGGAGGGGCTGCAGCGTGGGCACAGAAGGACAGGGGAGCTGGGCAAGGGGTGCAGCACAAGGCCAGGGAGGAGGTGCTGAAGGAGCTTTAGCCTGGACAACAGAAGCCTTGTGAGGGACTTTCAGCATCTCCTCAGTGCATCCAAATATTTGAGCCACTTTTGGAAGCGACTTTACCCCCTATTTTCCTTGAGGTTTTTTTGTTTGGTTGGAGGAAGAGGCTTATTAATTTACTTTTTCTCCCAACTAAGGCTCTTTTCATCATTATTTTCTGCCCTTTTATAGCACAGGGACTGGGTCTGCTAGAATTTTAATTTCCAAGGTGTCACTTCTGGAGAATACAGTTTTTGCATGAGAACACATCATTCTGTGCAGGGACCTTGGTGCAGAAGGAGCTGTTGTGATTCCAGGCCAGCCAGTATAGCCTTAGAGATCACTCTGAGCTTAGTAGTGCTTGTGCCTTTTTGCAGCCCAGGGAATCAGTGTGTGTTGTGTTTGGGAATTGAGCAGGAGATCAATGCCCTTGCATTCCAGCTGGTGCTCAGAGATCACAGGAGCTGGGAGGGGCTGGGCTGCATTTCTGATTCCAGCCACTTGAGCACCATCAGTGTGGTCGAGTCCAAGAGAAGAACTTGCCCGAGCACAGATGCACAAAGAGTGCAGTTCCCAGCAATGCTCTGGGTCTGATTGCATTCCATAAGGACCTACATGCTCCAGATTCCGCAAGAGTGTGTCTTTTTGAGGCAACAGGAGAGCAATCTCAGGATTGTAGTTGAGCAGGGCACTGGCTACCAAGTTCTGATGTGTGCAGCAGCAGACAGGACAGTAAAGAGAGATTTCAGTAATGAGATCTGTCTATCTATCTATCTATCTATCTATCTATCTATCTATCTATCTATCATTTACATAATTGCATCTTCCTGATTCTGGTCCAAGGCCATTGGAGGTGCAAAGCTCATCAAAAGCATCCCTTTCAGGAGAGGATTAGAGACATGTTCCCTTGACAAATTCTGAGCAGCTGGAGATGTTTTCCCCTCCAGATATTGTGGGGTTTTTTTCCCTCAGAGTTGTTTTCCTCTTCTGGCCTCTTCTGCCCTCAAGTCCCCAGTTAATTCTTTAAATTTCTGCCTGTCCTAGAGAGGTGCAACAATTCCATGTTTTGGTGGTGTTTGGTGACACTGGTCACACATGCATTATGTGACACATGGTTTCCTTCACTGGCATCCCCAGGGCTGTGTAAGTGCATTTGTTCATGGGGCCTTAGGAGAGTCTCTTTCCCTCAGCAGCAGCAGCAGCAGCAGGGAGCGGTGGCAGGGTCAGGACGAGGAGGAGGTGCCTGCCCTGGCCCTTTGCTCCCGGGCCCCAGGCCAGGAGGGCTCTGGCTGCAGCAGGGCGCTCTTCGGGCAGCCCCTGGCAGCCTCTGCATGGAGCACGGCTCGCTGCCCCGTCCTGCTGGTGCCACTTTTCTTCAGCAATAACCTCGCTCCTCTTCACAAGGAACAACTCCAGAAATCTAAAAAGAGCTAATTCAAGTACAGTTCTACCTGCCTTTGCATTGCAGTTCAGGGCATGTGTGTCTATAATTTCATGATTTTTATGAAAACATGCATTCATATCTGCACATTTTTGTGGTTTTAATTATTCATATACCTAAACACGCCGTTTTAAACTCTTGATTTATTGCAGTTGGTAATTTTCAGGTAGTATATTCTAAAATGTCACAAAACAACACCTTTTGGGTAGTTTTTCTCACTCTTAAAAAAAAACCCCATAAGCCATTTTTGGTTCATATCGGCCTATTTTAAATCAGGGCTACAATACTTTTATAGGATTTAGAGAGGTCCAATGAAATGCACACCAGTGATTCCTCTTGTGGAATGTCATGGCCCCACCATAAAGCCTCTATTTACTTTTTTGTTTCTCTCATTAGCTCAACTGTAAACACATGTTTAGTTGCAAACTTACACAAGATGAGCAAAATCAAAAGGATGTGATGGGCCTTTGGGAGCTCCTTGCTGATCTTTCTGCTTCTTCAGCTGAGCAAGGCCCTGATCCAGGCAAAGAGACTGCACTTAGTGCTTACACAACCATTTGGCTGGAACTCTGCTGATTTCTAGGAACAGCTAGAGGCCTCTAACTCCCCAGGATGTTTTGGCTGAGTCAAGCTTTGCTGGATTTTGGCTGCAAATACCATTGCCCTTGCTTTCTTATATCCACAAGTACCATGGCTGGGCAAAAACTGCCACGTGGGGCATCTTCCAAAGGCACTTTGGTCTGGAGTTTGTGAATGAACGAGAGCCTCATCCACTTCCAAACCACATGAAAAAAATCATGAAAGAGAACTTCCCATCCTTAACAAACAACTGACAATTCACAAGTGGATCTAGAGCTTCTTTATGGAATGAAAAGGAAGGCAATCTTCCAATGGAGTTGTGCTTTTGGGAGTTTTTCTTCTGACTCCCACTCCCAGCTGGCACTGGAAAAAGTCACGTCTCTGCAAGCATCAGTGTCTTCTGTCTGCCATCAGTTGTTTTGCTGCAACAATCAGAACAGGCATCAGCCTGGAGAGAGGCTCAGCTGATGCTAGCACCAGGAGCTGCCCCAAGGAGAAAAAAGAAATGAACTTTTACCTCCCAAACCCATCTCCCCAGAGGCTCAAGCAGGATTCCTCTGGTTCCCAGAAATACAAAGAAATAGGGCTGAGAAGACCCTTTTTGCAGCTATGTGTTCATGCCCAAGACTTTGCTGATGCCATTTGGGTTTTGCCTTTTTTTCTTTTCTATCTTTTCTGTATTCATTACATATCAAATTAGAGCTCTATAGGCGACTCGATTTGTGATTACTTTTCCCAGTCCTTTTCCATGGCCTTTGCCTAAGCAGAAAGACAAACTTCCAGAGCTCCAAGCGTCGGGGGGCAGAAGGCCCCAGTGTTATCTTGGTTTTTCCTGGGACAGACCCCTGCAGGGAGCCGGTGGACTCACCATCCCTGCAAGCCTTTGAGAGACTGGATGTGGCACTCGGTGCCCTGCTTTAGTTGAGGTATTGGGCCATAGGTTGGACTCGACCATCTTGAAAGTGTCTTCCAAGCCAGTGATTCTGTGATTCTGCGACTGAGGCAGCTTTTCCTGCAGCCCTGGAAAGGGCTGTGGGGGCCCTGGGCCAAGGACGGGGATCAGGGCTCATGGAAAAGAAGCGAAGGGCTCAAGGTGAAGGCTGACAGGGCAGAGCTGCCCCAGCGCGGCCCAGAGCGAGCCTCATGTCCTCCTCCTCACCCTGCGCCCTCTGCGCTGCCCTTTGCGGCGCCGGCGGCTCCTCTCGCTGCGGGGCTCCAGGGCGTGCTGGGGGCCGGGCCCCTCGTCTTCGGGAAGCGCCGGAGCCTCGGAGGCGAGCGGCTCCCGCTGTGGCCGGCAGGGGAGAGCTGCAGCTGCGGCTGCGGCCCTGGGCACGGCGAGCTGCCGCTACGGCCGGCTCCTGCCGTGGCTCCTGCCTCTGCTGCGGGCTCTGCTCCTGCCCTGTGCGCACAGACACGGCCGAGGGCTGCCCGGCAGCTCCGTGCCGCTCCGCAGCGGGCCCGGCCGGGCTGCTGCTCCCTGCGGCCTCTGCCCGCCGCTGCCGGCCCCGCCGCGCTCCCGCCTGCCTCTGCCGCAGCCGGGCCCACACGGGAGGCAGCACATTGCGGCCGGCTCGGAAAAGCCCTGCCCGCAAACCGCCCGCCACGGCCCCGGCCGCAGGGCACAGGCTGCCGGCGGCCTCGCAGCTGCGAGCCGGCCCGGGCCGCCTGCCGGCCTCGGCCACAGCTCCCGCCTGTGTCTCCATGGCCGCGGCTGCTCGGCACAGCGGGCTGAGCTCCGCCAGCGCCAGCAGCAGCTCCTCACGGGCCCAGGCTCCGGGCGCTCCGAGCCCGCCCAACCCCGAATTCCAGCCCTGAGGGGCTTGGCGTCCCAATGCATCCCCTGGGGACAGCAGGGTCGGCCGCTGAGCTCAGCCCATGCTGACACCACCAAGGGACCAATGGAAAATTCACCAAATCCTTATCAGAGACAAGAGAAAACTCCAATGGTGCCTGACAGCCTGAGGCAACTGCCAATTCCAGATCATTCCATCCATGTAGGAAAAGAGGCTTTTGCATTAACGCAGAAAAGACTTATCGAAAAGGAGGGCAGGAACAAACATCAAAGTTATTTGGACTCGTGCTTCTTGTGTCTGTTAGAAAGGCCAAGAAAATATACTCCTTGCTCTTCTGACACAGCTCTCTCTGTTCATGATGTGGGACAGCAAGTGCTGATGATGTCCAGGAGCTGATGCAAGGGACAGGGACAAGGATGCAGCAGGCACAGTGCCAAGCTGACAGAGGGATGATCTCTGGTAGTGGCACTGAAGGAGGAGAGTTTGCAGGCAGGACAGAAAATGGCTCTTTGTTTCACCTCTTCTTTCAGTGCTGCTAAGAATGTAGCCTGGAGCAAGCTGGGAACACCAGAACCTGGAGCCCTTTCCAGGCAGGGCTGCATCAGACACAAACCAGCAGGGGACTGAGGAGCCCCTGGGGTGGCAGTGAGCAACCTCGGGCTCTGCTCACTGCTGGTGGCATTTTCTATTCAACCATCTCCAAGGACTTCTGTTGTGCTCTGTATTTCTAAGGGTTTCCCCCCTTGGTTCTTTTTGGTTGTCTCTTGCACCTTTTTTTCTCCAAATTTTCCTACCCTGTCAGCAGCAGCCCCTATCCAGAACCGGCTCTAAAATATCAGCAAAGCAGTCAGGAACAACAATGGGTGGAATCCTGTTGCTCAGGAATTCCTATGCCAGAGCCCTGCCTGTGCCTTATGCTTTGCCAGGACCTCCTTCTCTGTGCAAAAACAAGGGATCAATGGAGTTTTTTAGCCAAAGAGCTCCTGATAAGTAAATGTTGTGCCAGGTTTCTCAGGAGTGTATCTGTTAAGTTAATGGCTGGCAAAGAGAAAGTAAGGCCAGGGTAGCAGAGCAGCTGGGAGCTGGTCACTCCCTGCAAAGGGCTGGTGTATGATGTGAGAACACCACATTCCAGGAGGGGCGAGCAGGGTCAATGTGCTCAAGATGCTACAAATGAGGTTTGTGCTCACTTAGAGAGTAGTCAGGAGTGGTGAGCACTGCAAGATCCAGCTGCAGTCCCCATCCATGTCCCTTTCACAGCTGGCTTTAGGGTGTCTGCAGCCTGGATCCAGAGCGCCCTGGGGGCTCCTGAGACTGTCTTTGCACCCAGGGTGAGGATGCCCAGGAGCCCCTGAGGCTGCAGTGGGGACCAGGGCTGGGGCTTGTGGCCTGACAGGTGTGGCTCTGGGGGCTGTGACATGCCAGGGCATGGGTCACTGTCACTGCCCTCCGCAGGCCTCGATAGCTCTGTGATGCTCCAGAGCCAATGGCAAGAGTGGGGAACTGGCTAGGTTGGGGTTTTGCCTGAGCCAGAACCTCTAGGCCAAATGCCCAGCAGTAGAGACCCCTGGAGGGCCGAGTGAAGGAAGCAGAGGAGGCTCTTCTGCAGTGTAAAGTGTGGCAAATTCATCAGGCGAAGAAGAGGAAAGGTTCTACAGGTGAGAATTCCCAAAGGGAACAGATGTTCAAAGAAGCCCCAGCATCCCTGTGCATGGGTTTTTAAAATCTTTCAAAACAGGGGGTGGACACCATATAGTAACCAATAAGCGACTCTTGGGGTGCGGTTTTGAGGGCTACAACAAATCAGAACAAGGGGAAGAGAGAGCGTTGGGATAGGGATTGGATCTTAGGGTGAGGGACAGGGAACTTTCTGGAACAAAGGGTAGGGTTTGGGCTGAGGGATGGGGCAAAGGAGCTGGGTTGTCTTGACAGACAGGGAAAAATCCGGAGAGGAGGGAGGGAATTCCTTGAGTGACACTTGGGTAGGAGGGCATAACATAGGGCAGAAACTAACTGTAATAACTCGGGGAACACTTGAACATACCACTATATAACAGAACATTTGGCTCAATAAACTAACACACTGAAACACAGAAATTCAGGCTTTCGGCAGCTGAGAGGTGGCACTATTAGAACCCACAGCAGCTGGTGAAAGCCATCTCTCTCCTTCAGGTTCTTGCTGTGTGGGAAGGTGCTGCGAGTTGTGGTGGCTGCACTCCCCCTTTGCTGGGAGGATGATCTGTACCAGGGGAGAGCAGAAAGCTGCCATGGTGAGCAGAACATGCTCAGAGCATTACAGTTCAGAGAATGGCACTGCCCCTGAAGGGCAAAGAGCTTGAATGCATAGAATTCTGTGCGGAACCATTACACAAATTTTCTCTTCTAGAACATGCCCATTTTTGTATACTGTAGATGCATACTCTGGGTTTTATAGAATACATGGGTTTTCTTCTTAAGGTTTTTGGAAAACTCTCAAGTTTATTTCTCTTTGTATTTTACATCCAGCATGCATACAGTTTTTTTTTTTAATTATTATTTTTCTTTAGTAAATACTTAGGGAAAAAATACCTAAGCAGTTTTTAACCCTTTGGGATATTGTGATTAATATTCTTAGAAAGAAAACCTTGTTGAACAAGTGTGAAAACACAGAGAGAGGGAAAACAGTATAAAAGTCTTTTAGAACAGGGCATGTAATAAGGACTGCAGAACTGAGTAATTCCTCCAAGGGCAGAATTAGCAAGATATATTACCAAGAGTAACTGCCAAGATACTTCCTTAAACCAAGGGAAATGTGACCTGCAGCCATACGAAATACAGCCAAAGCAAATGAAAACCTTTGGAAAAGAGGGAATTTTGCCAGTGACATCACTCTGTCCGGATAACTGAGGGATGCCCATCAATATTGCACTACATTCCTCAATATTTGCAATGTCTTTTCTCCCAATTTCTGTGAAATGAATAAGCTGCAGTTGTTTACCATTAACTTAAGCTCTTAGGGGAATTAACAAGCACCATGTATGTTTTTCTGTAGCTGAGCAGGACTTGAGTTTCCCAAATCTTCTACAAAGCAGAAGGGAATCACACAGTTACTTGTGCTAATGTTAATGAAGGGTTTCATGAAAGCAGGTGAATGAGAGCATTGCATTGTAAAACTTCCACATGCAAGAAAACAGGAGTCCACTTAGAATAAAACATATAAGGCTAGCATAACATCAGAACAGGATAAAATGAAATTGCTAGACAGGAACTGATGCATCAGAAATTAGGTGTATCATTTCTGATACATCTGCATGCATTTGCAAGCTAAAACAGAAAAGGAAGGGCAGAGATAATAAGGAACAAAGATTTTAAAATTGCACTGTGCAGAAGAGACACACGAACCCCAGTGTGAATACAGCTGGAAGATTCAGCTTGGAGATGGATTAGAGTGGAATCCATTCACTGAAGGTCTCTGGTGCACATGAGTGCAAAAACTGAGGTAAAAAAGGAGAAAAGTTGAATTTCTGAAAGCTGTTGAGATTCCTGGAAGCATTGTCTAGAGATCTAAAAATCTAAAGCCTCAGAGAATCTGAACCTAAAACATCCCCAAATGGATTGATCAGGTATGATGTGCACATCTCTGCTGTTTTCAGAGTCAATGAAATTGACAATGAGTGTCTGGAAATTAGGAATGCCCACCCAGATTTTATCTCCATTACTTTAAGAACATCTAAACAAGGCACTTCAGGAACTGAACACTGACATTCTCACCCTGCTCTATTTACTTTACATTTGAATACAGGCTGGTAGAAGGAGAAATCAGGCTTTAATTTCTCCCCAAATTACCTGTTGCACTTTCAGGTTAGGAGTAGATGTAAAATTCAGCTAATCACTCTCTCTATCCATGAATATTCCACTAGTGAACTGACATACAGAACATCCTTTTTCTCTTTTGTACCTTCCTAAATGGTGCCCAATGAACAGGACACTTGCATAAATCTCACAGAAAATCACCAAAATTGCTGCAATTAACGCTCAATTCTATGATAAAAGCTTCTGAAAAAAGGCTTGACAGGATCACTGAACAAACTGAAACTTGGAAGAGAAACACGCATTTCAGCACTGATGAAGGGGAAAGAAAAAGAAATGCTGTAAAAATTCCAAGTGGAAGGTAAGGAGAAACACAGGAAGCACAGAAAGAACAAGGCCCTGTCAGATGACCTGTGCAAGGTAACTTTGTGCCTCAGCACTGTTAGAGGACATTCCCTGTCATTGGTGCAAGCAGCTGGAGACATAAATGCTGATTGATTTGGGGGCCACCGTCTTGATAAGTGCAGAGGTGGTTCAATAACCTGACATGAGGGAGTTCCCTCAGAACAACTGGGATGCCAGAAAGAAGTGAACAGCTCACCACAGCCTGGCCTGCTCGGCTGCTTTTCCTTCTGACCCTCTGGGGAGGCTCTGACATTTCCTCTTCCCTGATGGAAGCACAGCGGCTGCCAAGGGAAACATCCCCATGCTCACTCAGTGTTCTCTGTGCTTGCCACATGTCCCATCTGCTGTCCCTGTCCAGGAGAGCTGCTCTGCTCGGGAGGAGGAGACCGAGCGAGAGCCTGGGAACATCGGCGGCTGCAATCCCTCCTGATCTAGCGCTGTTTATGGATGTGTAGTTAGATTTGGATAGTTACAAGTATAGGGATAGTTACTGAAATAAACAGGGCCAAGAGACTTCTTCTCCTTTATAATGCCTTTATTAAAAGTCATCAGCTCAGGATTGGGCGGCTCGGCAGGGCTGCAGTCCCCGTCGCGTCTCCCAGGGCAACTCAGAGGAGGAGGATATGCGCAGCTCCGTCCACTAGGGGCAGAGCCGGGGATCCAGTCCTCGTAGGAGCTTTAGGGCGTGAGGTCCCCGTCAGATGTTGCTCCTGTGACTTTCCCAGGTGGCTAGTGCTGGCGTTGGAACCACTCCCTGCTCAGGGCGAGAGGGGCTCCGCATCTCTGCAGGCTCAGCCATTGGCTCCTCATGTCCAGACATCATTTTAGTCTCTCAATTCGTAATTGGCTCGTTGTTTTGGGGGTTTTCTCGTTGCATTTCGAGTCGGGGTCCCACAAAGCATTCTGGACTTTGGAGTCACTTTGCATAACCCCCCCCCACCCTCTCAGGTGTCTTCCCTATGTTGTAAGAGAGCACAGCCTCGGGGGAAGGGCCATTCACCGCACCCAGCCGGGCCTTTTACTAATACAAAAGAAGAGATAAGCCTTAACGACCCGGTATTACAATAACAAAGCACTAAGAATCCTGGCAGAGACCGACCCGGCGGCGTCCCTGCAACTCCCTCCCACAAAAAAAACATTAACTGAATTTTTGTTCATAACAGTTACATACACTGACTGATATTTGTATAGGGATATTATGTGTGTACGTTGTTATATTGATGCGTGTATATTCATCTGTTTACATACTTGTACAGCTCTGTAGCTGTGCATTTCTATTGCTGGGGATGTATAGAATATTCTATTGGTCCATTGATATTTGTGTATTTATAGACAGGTTTGTTATATTTGTATTATATTGTCATGTTATATGTAATGAAATATGTATTGCATGTTTACACCTCTATATTGTTATGCCCATATATGTATTTACTTCTATTTATTATGTATGGAGTTGTATAGTTCTAAAATTCTATTTATTTAGTTCTGGATCTGAGATTCTTTAGAGAGGGACATTGATGTTTCTGTATTTGTATATGGGCTGTACGGTTGTAGTAATATGTAATAAATGTGATTGTTAAACTTCAATTCAGTAACTTCAATTTTTGTATGCAGTGAGTTGTTGCAGAGGGTTGCAATAAAGTTTTTTTTTTCACTGAAGTTGATATCTGTATATATTTACATAGCACAATTCTCAGAATAAATTAGATTTTATTCATAAATTGGTATTTTTGTGTTTCTATATTGGTAGCTAGCACAGGTGTTGTAATTTAAAATAAATTTCATTTTTAAACATTAGTTTATGTTTGTGTATTTGTACATTAGTAGTGTGGGTGTGACTATCTGCAATAAATGCAATGTTTCAACGGAAGTAAGTGTAGATTTGTGCTACCCAAAGCCATGGGCAGATGTAAATGCTGGAGGATTTTGGCCATGCAAATCTCCGGCCATGCCCAGCACATGCCCCACCTGCACTCAGGCTGGGCAGGGGAAGCGCAGATTTGGGCTGGCAGCAGAGCCCCACGTTGGCTCAGAACTCGCTGCCAAGGCTGCTGAGAAAACTCCGGGGCTCCATGAGCACAGAATCCAAGCAGGAGCCACCCGGGGAGGACAAATCCCTCATCCCACGGGCAGCTCTTTAGGAAAGTGCTCCAAGTGTCCCCCTGAAGCTCATCCCAGAGAGCAGAAGCCAGCAGGGATCCTGAGCCAGCTCTGCTGCCTTTGGCAGCACTTTGGCAAATGAGCTGCAGCAAGGGGGAGGCAGCAGCGACTGTGACTGCTGCAGGCTGGGGATGAAGGAAGGGCCATGGACACAAGTGCTGAGATGCCCCAAAATCCAGAAGGAGGCTGGAGAGCTGGGAATCAACTTGGCATTTCAGTGCCAAGCTCTCACAGGCACTGAAATGATGGAATCCCTTTGTGTGAAGTGACCTGGAAGAACTGACAGGGAGTGGCGGCTAGGATCAGCAGTAGCAGAAAGCAAAAATGTACAAGCACTAGGAGACCTTCTAATATCTCCCACAAGCAATGGCTTCAAAAATGATCTCATATATTCATAATATAATTAATATAATATAATATAATATAATATAATATAATATAATATAATATAATATAATATTATATTATATTATATTATATTATATTATATTATATTATATTATATTATATTATATTATATTATATTATATTATATTATATTATATTATATTAATTATATGCATGAAATTTAATGCACATGTATTTTTGGACAATTTTATTTTTTGATATATATTTTCATTTAAGATATATATTTGAAATAGTCTTTCAGCTTGGGAGAGTGAAGATTTACAACAGTGCAAAACCATCTGCCCACACAGCAGTCAGCCCCTGGGTGTGTGCATGCACACCCACCCACTGTGCTTGCTCTTCTCAGCACCTCGGGGCTGCTGTTTGCACAGAATTGGGATGAATTTAACTCGACAGAGCCACGAGTGGGGTGTCCAGCTTGTCATGAACACTCATGTGGCAACGAACAACACAGAGCTCTCAAATCACATTATCACAGGTCATTTCATTCCTGCTGGGCACTGTGGAACTCTTAAAGGACACAGAAAAGGGGTGGAAAACATTGGCATCATGCTACTGCTGGTATCCTCCTGGAGGAAAATCTATTGGGTTTCTTAAGGTGGTAGCTTTCCAAAACCTAGGAAAACTGCTCAGCACTGGTAGCCCAATTGTGAATGGTTTTCTTGACTTGGCAAAGGCTGGGGTGTTAATGGACTCTGTCTTTGGTTCAAATCACCTGCCCTTACCTGCAGACAAAAGCACCATCTGCAGCAGCAGCTACATCAGTCAATTTTCTCAAAAAGCTGTGTTAAATTTGGGAGAGGAAAGGAAAACATATCAGACACTGTGGATTAAAGACAAGACTCTGAGGAACAGTTCCAAAGCAAAGGGCAGCAGCCTCTCTCTGGGCCACTCCTTGTGCCCCAAGGCAGCCGGGCTGCCCTGGCTGCCCAGGACCCTGCGCCCCGCGGGCTCTGCAGAGCTGCACAGCGGGGAGGCAGCTTCGGGCACCTCAGCCCCTGGGCAGGAGGGGCTGCTTGCTCTGCAGGGCTGCCTGTGGGCAAAAGCAGGGTGCTGGCCTTCTGCTCTTGGCCCCAGCCTGGCCTTGCAGGGCTAATCCTGTTCCCTGTCTCAAATGTGCTAAAGACAGACTTGTTTGTTTCCAGCTCTGCACAGGTGTGATTTGCACCACAAAATACTGAAGGACTAAGGCCTGAACAACAGACCCTGACTGAAGCCTCAACAACAGGACCTGAGCCAAAGCTGCCCTCTAGATGACCTTCCCAACCCAATGTTCTATGTATCTGCTCCTTAACCAAGTGTTATTATCAAAAGGATTGTTGCATCCATTCACTGGTGAAACACGTCTTCACCTTTCTGCATGAGGAAAATGGACAAGACCACTTGGACTTGGTTCCTCCTTGAGCCCTGGGCAGGCTCAGGGAGAAAACCAAGAGGAGAATGACACCAGCTGTGCCCCCAGCAGAAGCTCTGGCACATTGCTCGTCCAGCACTGTCAGAGCCGGGCTACTCTCACAGCGCACTCGGGAGCCTCGTGGCCGCCAAAGGTGGAGGCACCACAGGATTTTCCGGTTCCTGGCCATGGCTCTGCAGGGCTGGGCTGGGACAGCTTCCCCCAGCTGATGTGCAGCTCTGCATGAAGGGGAAACCATTGGGCTACCTGGTGATGGATCTTCCTTAATCACCGGAGGCACCCTTTTGTTATAATTCTGAGGTGCATTGCTTAGCTTATCCTTTCCTGACTCTTTTTTGCACTTTTGCATTACAGTAAATTGCACTGTTCCTTCAGCTGGTGTCTGTGTCTGCATCTCTGACCCTCTCCACCATCAAAACAAACACACAGCCAGTTTAGCACGAGACCTGCCTCTCTGCCAGCCCATCTCTTGGCAAACACTCCTGATGGCCATCTCCACAAATGAAATTCCTACTTTGCAACTTCCTTTTCTGCAGGCAGGTGAGAAAAGGAGCCACTCCCAGCTCTGGACACCTCCAGAAACCAGCTGCTTTCAGCAGTCACAACCCTGAAATATCAACCTCCTTCCTTAACCTGCCACAGAGAGCTCTCACGAAGAGGCCTTTTGTCCAAGGATACCCACAGAAGAGCTGGAGAAGGGAGCAGTCTGAAACACAACTGCTTCAGAGTTTAAACCTGCCTTTATCAAATGAGCACACACCAACCTGTCCCAAAGGGAAAGCAGGCAGGAAAGAGAAGCTCCTCTCCCACAACAGCAAACTCTGTGCTTCCTTCTGTTCCAGCTGGAGAGTGGAGGCCATGGGCTGCACCTCACTTTGGGAAGGAGCCCTGGGAATTGTCCTGGTCTGGGAGGGCAGCAAAAGGAATTCCCCAAAAAGTAGGAAAAGATTCTCTGGAAGGAATAGATGATGACAATATTTCTGCAGAAAAGCAAAAAAAAGAATAATTGAAGCATTTCATGAAGTGCCCAGACTGAAATTTTTTTGCCAGCACGCAAACCCCAAAGTCTCTGTGCTGTGTCAGGAAGCTCAGGAATGAACCTGCAAGGCTTGGATAAACATCACCGTGTCCATCCCCCAGAGCACGAGCAGCCCCCCAAAAAGACTTTAAGACTAAGGGACAAAGCTTCTCCCTTCAGCTCTCCACAGCAGCCCTAGGGAGTCTCTCTGCACTGCAAGATCTCCTTTGTCAGTCTACAGTGACAAGAGTTGGCTGCAGGAGGCATTTGCATTGGAGCTCTCCCCAGATGGGGGGAAGAAAAAAAAGAGGTGATTCCTGTGGAAATAAAATGGCAACGCCATTTGGGAAGACACCAGTGTGAGTTTGCTGCAACTCAAGGCCAGAAATCTCTTGAAGAAAACAACATCCATCCATGGGGCAGCACTTTGGCTTTGATATCAATGCCGACAAAACTGCTTCCCATTCCTGCTGCAGTAGCTGACTCCGAATCACGAGAAATGTGCCAACTCTGCCAAAGACAGGCAGACATGGTGAGATAAAACCAGCTAGTCTGCTGAAAAGTAGTCCAAATGAATGTTTTCTAACTCCCCCTTTTCATCCTTTCCCCAGCCAAGACAGAGCAATGTCCTTCCTCTCTGTCCCTGATGGTTACCCAGGCATGGGATGCAGCGTGGGGACAGAGCCTGTCACTGCTCCCAGTGCCCTGCCCTGCCCTTCCCTGCCTGCCTTGCCCTGCCCTGTCCTGCTGGATCCTGCTGTGCTGTGCCGAGCTGAGCTGATCCCAGCCAGCGGTCACGCATTTCGGGAATGACCCTCCCCTGTGCCGCCCGCCAGCGTAATGAACATACCACTTTGCAACTTTGACTAGTTAGAGAGGCTTTGTGCATGATTTTCAGTTTTAACAATTCAGGGAGCTTTTGTTTTCCCTGACAGTACAGTTGCTGCCAAGGGAAACACGCCCACAGACCAACAGTGACCCAGCCTTCCCTTTGCTTCCCTTTTCCTTCCCTCACTGCTACACAGCGCTCTCATACCAGGACCTCAGTGTTGCCTCACCTGAGCATTTAGAGCTGCCTCCAGGCCCTTCCAGGCTAAGTGCAGGTGCTCAGGACTCTGAGGTTTTCTTTGCGTCTTGGCAGAAGGTGTTTGCTTCATCTGGACTTCTTGGGGTTTCATCAGAGGAGCCAGGCACAGGCAAATTTCATCTCCACTGTGAGCTCTTCATTCTGCTTGTTCCCATGAAGCTTAAATGCCAACCTGAGCTCATTCTTCCTCTGGTTTCCGTAGACCATCACAGCCCTTCCATGGCCTCTCCAGAGAGGAGCAGCTGCACATCTTCAGAGCAGCAGTTGCCAGCCTGCATGCCATCAGGTAGGGGAAGAGCTTCTACTTTTGCTTTCCAAGCAGGTCCTGGTTAATGACCCTTTAAAGTGTTTGCCTGCAGTGCTCTATCATGGGTAGATCTCAAGTGACAATCAGGTAGAAAGGGCCAAGTCGCCTAAGAAGGGGGACCTTGAATACAGAAAGAGTCTCTGCCTGCTTTTCCTGTCCTTGCTGCAGATTTGGGTGGTGTTCTGGGCATTTTGCAGACAGCCTCTCTGTAGGGGTACAAGGGCAAGGTGAAAGATATTGCCTAACAAGTGGTCAGTGTTAGGTGCACTCTCCTCTTTCTTTGAATGAAGCCAAACTAGGACTCTGATAGGATATTGCAGATGTTTAAGACTGTCTGCCCTGCAAATCAAGGTGTGCCATTTGACGCCGGCAGGGAGCTATGTAGAAATCACCAACGGGCCGGGGCTGCTGAGGAACGCGCCTTGAGTTGTTTGTTTTCCAGCATCAGTCTCATTACATGGATATGACAAAGGGAAGATGCTAGCAGCTCACATCCCAAGCTGCAGACAAAGAAATTAATGTTACAACTTACTTTAGAATTTTTTTGACCAATCACACAAAGCAAAAGCATATTGACAGTAGTTCTATCCAATCACTATAAGCACATGTATCTTTGGTCAAAACAATGCTTGCTTATTTCGAATACAATACCTACTTGTAAGCCTTAAAACACAACACACTGAGCTCCATTATCAAGCTTCAACCTTCCTAATATCTTGCTAGATAAACTTTTCTGTAGCTTAGAGAGTTATTCTAGACCAATGTTAATATACAGACCATTGTTCTCTTTGTCCTTGCTTTTCTACAGTTTAAATAATTTTTCTGCTGACCTATCTCATGGCTGCGGCTTGGCTCTAATCACAGCTCTGCTGTATCTGAGACCTGCCTTTTGCACCTTTTCCAAAACCCTGTAATTTTGTGGATTCCCTCAGAGGACTCAGTGTCAGAGCCTCTGGAGAAGCGTGGAGGGCAGGGCTCAGGCAGGTTGTGCCAGTGCAGGGTTTGAACTCAAGGCACCAGGAAGCACCAAGCCTGCAGACAGGAACTCAACCCTTCTCATCTCCCTCCCTGCCAGAGGCAGGCTCAGGGCAGCCATCTCACACCTCTCTAAACCAGTGGGGGCTCTGTCCTTACCAGGCTCCTCGGGTGTTGGGAATTTAGTTGAAAAGAGACTGGAAAAGTACAAAGCCGTGGCTAATTCCAAGTCCTGCACCTGCAAAGATAGTGTGTCCTTGGGCCTAGCTGTAGTAGGATAACAAACAATGAAAGAGACATGAGAAAAGAGAGATGTAACCCCTAAGGAATGAGGAAGAGTTCATGGTATAGTTTAACCAATAGATTGCTTGGCTTGCCGAATATTCATAAGCTTATTATTTGCTGTATAAGCGTTTGATACTTTCTTTAATAAACTGGACCTATGATGAACCATCTGGTGTCCTGGTCCCCTTCCTATGACAAATGGTTGACCCTGAACGCTGACCCCTCGTCTCGACTAAAAGAAAAAGGGGGGAAGAGCACGCCACGGTTGAGGAAGTTGGAGCTGGGACCTGAGCAGCCAGGACAGTGCCCGAATTTTGAAGCACCCTCGGGGTTTGCATCGGTGACTCGAGCCATTTACGTGCTGCCGGAAGCCTGGAAAGCTGCAAAGAGCGCTCACGAAAGAAGTATGAAAAGGCAAGCAGCATATAATTTATCCACCGCATATTTAGAAAGGCGAGGACTAAAGGGGATAGATATAAAGAAGAAGCTACTAGGGTTATTAGCCTACGGATACGCTAAAGAAGCTTTCCTTAACCCACATACTGTCTATGAACTCTCAGAATGGAGAAAATTTGGGGATATACTATGGGAAGCACTGTTAGAAGATGGTAAGACAGCAAAGAAACTGAGCAAGCCATGGCAGGTGTTGCACAATACACTGCTTCTGCATGTCTCTGAGTGCAAAGCAGCAGCTGCGGCTCGGGACGCCTGCGGGGCTGTGCCGCTCCAAACTCTGCATGGGCGCTCCGCCATGGGGAGCAGCCGTGGCAAGCGCCCGCCTGAAATGCTGCGCTGTAGCGGCGGTAGCGGAGGCAGCGGCGGGGAGAGCGGAGCTGCCGCAGGGGGAGAGCGGAGCCGCCACGGGGGAGTCGCCCCCTCCGACACATGCGCCGCGGGACTGGAGTGCTTTTTCAGCGGGAGCGCTTCTCCCTCTGCCCCGCAGCTGGCAAAGGCTGCAGTTTTAGAAAATAAACAAGCGACACCAAGGACCACTGCTATCAAGAGATGTTTCTCACCTAAGTTAAAAAGACTTTTTGTTCTCCCTTGCAGAGACTGTGAAACAGAAATCAACTAGTGAATGCGGGAGTCAAATTTTGGCCGAATTGGCTCAGCATTCATTATGCTGTCTTAAAATCACCTGTATTAACAGAGACTTTAATTGGTGGAACATCAAACTCTAAGATTGTATTTTGAAAAATTTAAAAATGTTAAAGATGTGTTAAAAAGATTGTATAAGTAAGATGTAATGAGTGTGCTTTTTGTGTTTTTTAAGCTTTGTTTAGATGTGATAGATATAAAAGTAAGCACTGAATTCAAAAGAATTTTTCTACAGGTATACCTTAAACAAACTTCTTATGTTTAAGTGCATTTAGGTATGGAAATGCTGCAGCAAACACGTGAAGAAAGTTGTTTTAGCTTAGTATTTTAGAATCAGGCCTGTAAGTAAGTTATATATTAAATGCTATATTTTATTTCTATGGTAAGTTTTATTTGTTACTAAGTAGTTCAAGTTAAATTATCTATTAAGTGTCATTAAATGTTGAATACTAATAAAGTGAAGTGTTATTAAGTTTAAGTAAAGTTAGATTCTATTAAGTTTAAATTATATTAGGTTTAAGTTATGTAGAATTTAAAGTCAGTTAAGTTTTGTTAAGTTAAAATGTTTTAAGTATTTTAAGTCTAAATGCTATTAAGTTTAAGTGATGTTAGATAGATTTATGCTTTTATGATAGGCGTTTATTTTATAACTTGTGTGTAACGTGCTGTTGCGAACATCAGAGAAACTTTAGTTAAAAGAGACAATCAGAAGCATTTGTGGGTGAAGCCCTTCCTGTTTGAAGTATATGTGCTGTTTGAGAATAGAAAATAAACTGTTTGAGAATAGAAAGCAAACGACGCAGATAAAACCTGCGCACATGTTACTCCTTTAGCTTATTTTTGTAGGTTGTATTAGCACACTTGAGTTTTGTTTGAGCCTTGTAGCACATAGAATCTTTTTTGTATCTGATGTATAGCATATCCTATAAATAGTGATAGCCTTTTTGGTATGTTTCCCTAGCTTAGATCCTATGTAAGAGAGAAACATTGCTAGCTGAGAATATTGCTTACAATGTAATAATTGTTAGAATTGCCTATTCTTGTGTTGCAAGGAGTGTGACACAGTTAGCCCATAGAATTTTTTTTAAAAAATAAAAACAGGGGAAGTGTTGGGAGTTTGGCTGGCTAGAGACTGGAAAAGTACAAAGCTGTGGCTAATTCCAACTCCTGCACCTGCAAAGATAGTGTGTCCTTGGGCCTAGCTGTAGTATAATAAGAAATAGTGAAAAAGACATGAGAAAAGAGAGATGTAACCCCTAAGGAATGAGGAAGAGTTCATGGTATAGTTTAACCAATAGATTGCTTGGCTTGCAGAATATTCATAAGCTTATTATTTGCTGTATAAGTGTTTGATGTTTTCTTCAATAAACTGGACCGGACCTGTTGGACCTGTGATGAACCACCTGGTGTCCTGGTCCCCTTCCTATGACACCTAACATGCAGCTAGAGAGCACAGAAACAAAAAGGGAAAACCAGTTCTTGAATAATCTAATTTTTTGTATGTGTGCCGCTATAGAAACCTCATTAAGCGACACCATGTGGTCCAGCTTGCCCTGGTTTGGGTGGCACCTGATCATGGCTGTATTTATCCCATTTATAGGCCCTTATCTAAGCATGGGTCCTATAACCAAGGCTAATGTGGCTGTTATCCAGTGTGTTTTATGGGTGAATAAGGTGAGGAATTCATGGATTTTTAACTTCCTCTAGAAAGCAGGCACACAGATGCAGAGCTACCACACACTAACTGTATGTTTTTAGGGTTACTTTAATAATGGCACTTGCTGTAAGGAAATGACACCAGGCAAAAATCTTCTTCCAAGCATTTAGCCATCTCTTTGGGTCCGCCCCGCCAGTTTTTGAAGGTTTCAGTTTCATTCTAAATATTAATGATATCATACAGTGGCTGGTGTTGCTGATAGGCCTGTTCTATTTAGCATTTAGAGAGAAGGGGTGACTAACCTGGATAACCACCCTGACACCAACCCCAGAATCCAATACGCCACCAGAATCAAGGGAGGCTGCTGCCCCAGAGCTTGACCCTACCCCACATCCCACCCCAGATGTGAACTACCCAGATTGGCTGGGGGGTCTGGTAAAGGAGATAACGTGAGATGGACCAGATGCTGAAGGAATACACTTCCCCAGCTGGTGAGGAAACCTCTCCCTGCCTTGAAGAGGGAAAGTCTAATAGTGCAGCAGCGGAACCCACAGATGTTACAACTGTCCAGGTTCCAGATGAATTTCAAAGGCAGAAACAGCCAGCAGCAGTTGCCCCTCTAGAAACAAGGAGATCTAAGATGAAAGCAGAGCACCCAGATAGGGGAGGGCCCTCACAACCCACAGGGGAGCCAGAGGTTGCGAACATCACTGAGTCCCTGCTGTACAAAATCTCCATAATCTGCGCAAAGGCATTGTACGACAGGGGCGTGAGGCTTATACAACCTGACTGCTTTGCGTCTGAGATCTTATGAGTACAAGCGTCCAGCTGGATGGTGGTGAGGCAAGGAATTTGGGACCCTTGACCCACAACTCAGGTATCAATCAGATTGTTGTAAGGGAGCCAGGGTCTCTTTCCCTCTGGGAGCGGCTTTTAATGAGTGTCAGAGAGAGGTTTGTCCACAGGGAGAGAATGCAGGACCAGCACCACAGAATGTGCTGGAAGACCCTTGAGGAAGGGATCCAAGAGCTGAGAGAAGTGGCAGAATTAGAGGTACTCTTTGGGAGGGATGGACAGCATGATAATGACCCCGACAAAGTCAGGTGCACAGGGCAAATGTTGTGGAGCCTGGCAAATCTGGGGCCATACCAATACACCACCTTTATTGCAACAATTAATGCTGATAACAACCAAGACACAGTGGGTTCTGTGGCCAACAAGCTTAAGAATTATGAAAGTATGATCAATGGACGGATGCAGTCTCATGTCTCTGCTGTGATTAAGGACCTCAAAGAGGAGATGAGGGAGGTGGTGAGGGGAGAGGTGAGGAGGAACAGTTCTTACATTGCAGCACTGTGAGTCACAGGCCCCAGAGTCAGAGCCCAACGTTCCCCAGCTAGAGAGAGGGGGGGTACACCCCACAGACTGACCTGTGTTTTTTCTGCGTGACCATGAGGAAGACATGGGAAGGTGGGATGGAAAACGCACTTCTGTCCTGGCAGCACGGGTGCGTCAGCTCAAGGAGGGAAACACGAATCAAGGAAACTCCAGTAAAGTGAAGGTAGCCTCAACCTCCCATGACCGAGCTGCTGAGTATGATCTGTCAGGACCCCTGGAAGGTACCTCTGCCATAAATACCCAGGGTTTGAGGGGCCCTGCCTCCAGCCAGGGAGAGGCACCAGAAAACTGGATTTTCTGGACGGTGTGGATCCGATGGCCTGGCACATCAGAACCACAAAAGTAAGATGCTTTATTGATACTGGTGCTCAGTGTACCCTGATACCATCGGGACATGTGGGGGCAGAACCTGTTTCCATTGCCAGGGTGACGGGGGGAACACAGCAATTGACCCTGTTAGAAGCCGAGGTGAGCCTGACTGGGAAAGAGTAAAAAAACATCCTATTGTGACTGGCCCAGAGGTCCTGTGTATTCTGGGCATATATTTCCTCCCAAACAGCTGTTACAAAGGCCCAAAGGGACTCAGATGGGCTTTTGGCATAGTTGCTGTGAAGGCAGAAAACATCAAGCAGTTGAACACTTTGCCTGGACTATCAGAAAACCCGTCTGCAGTAGGACTCCTGAAGGTGGAAGAGCAAAGACCACCAATTGCCACCTCAACAGTGCACCACCGGCAGTATCAGATGAATCAAGATGCCATGATCCCCATCCACAAAATGATCCGTGAGCTGGAGAGCCAAAGGGTGGTCAGCGAGACCCACTCACCCTTCAACAGCCCCATTTGGCCTGTGCGTAAAGCTGAAGGAGAATGGAGATTGACTGCGGACTGTCGTGCATTGAATGAAGTGACTCCACCACTGAGTGCTGCTGTGCCGGACATGCTGGAACTCCAGTACGAGCTGGAGTCCAAGGCAGCAAAGTGCTTTGCCACCATTGGCATTGCTAACACATTTTTCTCCATTCCTCTGGCAGCAGAATGCAGGCCTCAGTTTGCTTTCACCTGGAGGGGCGTGCAGTACACCTGGAACCGACTGCCCCAGGGGTGGAAGCACAGCCCCACCATCTGCCATGGACTGATCCAGGCTGCACTGGAAAAGGGTGAGGCTCCAGAGTACCTGCAGTACATTGATGACATCATTGTGTGGGGGAACACAGCAATGGAAGTATTTGAGAAAGGAGAGAGGATCATCAGGATTCTGCTAGAAGCCAGCTTTGCTGTCAAGAAGAGCAAAGTCAAGGGATGTGCCAAAGAGATCCAGTTTCTGGGAGTGAAGTGGCAAGATGGATGGCGTCAGATTCCCACAGAGGTCATCAACAAAATCACCACGATGTCTCCACCAACTAGCAAGATGGAAACACAAGCTTTCCTGGGTGCCATAGGTTTTGGGGAATGCACATTCCCTAATAAAGTAAGATTGTGAGCCCTCTTTACCTGCAAGAAGAACGAGTTCCACTGGGGTCCTGAACAGCAACAAGCCTTTGCCCAGATCAAGCAGGAGATCGCTCATGTGATTGCCCTTGACCCAGTCAGGACAGGACCAGAGGTGAAGAATGTGCTCTACTCTGCAGCCAGGAACAATGGCTTGTCCTGGAGCCTTTGGCAGAAGGTGCCTGGGGAGACTCGAGGCCAACAACTGGGATTTTGGAGTCAAAGCTACAGAGGCTCTGAAGCCAACTACACTCCCACAAGAGAAGGAAATCTTGGAGTCCAGGCTGCCTCAGAGGTGATTGGTACAGAAGCGCAACTCCCCCTGGCACCCCGACTACTGGTGCTGGGGTGGATGTTTAAAGGAAAGGTTCCCACTACCGACCACACCACTAACACTACATGGAGTAAATGGATAGCTCTTATTACACAGCATGCCAATATTGGAAACCTGAATCGCCCTGGGATTCTGGAGATAATTACAAACTGGCCGAAAAGTGAGAACTTTGGTCTTGCTAATGAAGAGGAACAAAAACCAGTGACACGGGCTGAAGAGGCTCCTCCATACAACCAACTGCCCCCAGAGGAAACACGCTACGCTCTTTTCACTGACGGCTCCTGTCACATCGAAGGGATGAACCGGAAGTGGAAAGCAGCCGTATGGAGCCCCACACGACAGGTGGCAGAGGCCACTGAAGGAGAAGGTGGATCACGCCAACTCGCTGAACTCAAAGCTGTTCACCTGGCCCTGGACATTGCTGAGAGAGAGAAGTGGCCAAAGCTCTACCTCTACACTGATTCATGGATGGTAGCCAATGCTCTGTGGGGATGGCTGGAGAGGCAGAAAGAGTCCAACTGGCAGTGTAGAGGAAAACCAATTTGGGCTGCTGATGAGTGGAAAGACATCGCTACCAGGGTAGGGAGGCTACCTGTGAAGGTCCGCCATGTCGATGCCCATGTCCCCAAGAGCAGGGCCAATGAGGAACACCAAAACAATGAGCAAGTAGACCAAGCTGCAAAGATAGAGGTGTCAAAGATAGACTTAGATTGGTAATGTAAGAGGGAGTTATTCCTAGCTCGATGGGCCCGTAATGCCTCAGGCCATCAGGGCAGAGATGCCACCTATAAGTGGGCATGAGACCGAGGGGTGGATTTAACCATGGACAGTATTTCTCAGGTTATCCATGACTGTGAGACGTGTGCTGCCATCAAGCAGGCCAAGCGAGTGAAGCCCCTGTGGTACGGTGGGCGGTGGTCCAAGTACAAGTATGGGGAGGCCTGGCAGATTGACCACATCACACTGCCCCAGACACGCTAAGGCAAGCGCCATGCGCTGACCATGGTGGAAACTGCCACTGGATGGTTGGAGACCCACCCTGTGCCTCATGCCACTGCCCCTAACACCATCCTGGGCCTGGAAAAGCAAATCCTGTGGAGACATGGTGTGGGAGGATCGTCGTCCATTTGTCCCAGGTGTCCACAGGGTTGGGTTTTTACCTAGGTACAGGCAGTCATTTGGTGACAGGGGAACTCTCACCAGGCATGTTGCGAGCAGATCATCTACGCTTCCCATGGCCATGCAAAGATTGTCTGGCTTTAATGACTTTGCCAAAGTGACCCAGATGTTTTGTTTTGGCTGAGGGATGATCCAGCCAGTGGTCACTTGGATACAGATGAGGGCGCTGATAAAGGCGATGGCAATGGTGGCACTGTCACTGCTGCGGGGTGCCCTGGAGGGTATTGCAGGAAGAATCATACTTCTTCTTTCCATAGAAAGGAGAAAGCTAAGGTAGTTTTCACTTGTGGATGGTAAAAGCATACATTAGTTGACTTATTTTAAGACATTCCTAAATATTCTTAAGTTCTCCCTATAGCTCTTACCAACTCCTCCCAGTCACTCCCTTCACTTTCTTAAGGAAAGTTTGAGGGAGAGGAAAAAGGAGTAGTTTCAAGAGGGGAAGGAGGGAGGGGTAGGGATAAATGGTCACTGGTAGAGGGATGGAAAAGGGAGGGGTGTGTCTGCATTTGAGATTGACATGGACGTTATCAGTGGGATATATCTACATGTGATGAGTGTCCTTGCCACAATGTTTGGATATGTGAATTTCTTTTTTCTTCATCTCCAAGAGAAAGCTGCTTCTGTGGCATGGTGGGAGAGGAAACTGACTTCCTGTTCATTCGAGGAGTCATCTTCAGATCTGTGGTCTATGTAGGGACTGATAAATCTTCTGGGAATCCACCGAGGTCCTGTATCTGTAGAAACACAAGAATATTCTGTCCCCCATATAAAGAGAGGGTATGGCCCTTCAACAATTTTAGATTCATTATTCTGATCAAGTACTGGAGGTCTTTGAGGTGTGTGTACGTGTTGTTATGAAAGTGCCTTAAGATAGGGGAGTTTGGTTCATTTTTGAGAGCAATTCTTGAAATATATATTATATTAGAATTAATGAAATTCAAATAATGTAAAGTACTCTGCACAGTCTCTCTTGTATAGAGAGAGCCAGGGGCAATGTACAAACCACAAACGGGACGGGACTGCTGTGGAACGTGCCTTAAACTGTTTTATTTTTCAGCAGCAGTCTCATTACATGGTTGTGACAATGGGAAGATGCCAGCAGCTCACATCCCAAGCAGCAGACCAAGAACTTAATAGTACAACTTACTTTATAAATTTTTTGACCAATCACACAAAGCAAAAGCATATTGACAGCAGTTCTATCCAACCACTATAAGCACAAGTACCTTTCGTTAAAACAATGCTTGCCTATTTCTAATACAATACTTGCTTGTAAGCCTTAAAACACAATGCACAGAGCTCCATTATTAAGCTTCAAATTTTTAATATCTTGTTAGAAAAACTTTTCTCTATCTTAGGGAGTTATTCTAGACAAGCGTTAATACACAGGCCATTGTTCTATTTGTCCTTACTTTTCTACTTTTTGCATAATTTTTCTGCTGACCTATCTCATGGCTACTGCTTAGCTCTAATCACAGTTCTGCTGTCTCTGAGGCCTGCCTTTTGTAGCTTCCCCAAAACTCTCTGATTTTGTGGATTCCCACAATGAACACAAGTTCAGCTATTTTAAATCAAATGCTCACTGATGTAGATAGTATTCGACATGGCACACTGCAAAATAGAGCTGCTATAGATTTTTGCTGTTAGCACATGAGCACAGGTGTGAGGATTTTGAAGGAATGTGTTGGCTAAATCTCTCTGTCCAGTCTGCATCCATTCACAGGAACTGAAAAAACTACAAGATAACATGAAAAATTTCACCCTGAATGACTGAGGCTTGGATGAATGATTTGAGGGATGGGGAATAACTGGATGGTTGAAAGACAAAATAAAGACAGCTTTGTTATTACTAGAAGTCATTCTTATATTGCTTTGTATTATTCCATGCCTAAGGAAATTGGTGACCCGCTTGGTAGAAAATACAGCGAAAAGGATTTGGCTGGTGCAAGAAGAAGAAGGGGGAGTTGTAGCAATGTATCTGAACAACTTATGCCACACTGTGCACCAGCCATACCACTTGTAGTTGTTCTTATCAGAGTCCTCTGGAATTCACCAAGGTTACTAAGACATAAACTGTGCTAAATAAAGAAAGAAGAGGCTGAGAAACAGAATACCAAGACCTCAAGAACTCGATAATAGAGGACTGAGAACCACCTGAACTCCAACCAGTCACATACTCTGAGAAGTGCGCGCAGAACACAAGGACAACACAATGAAGAAGAGCGTGATCAGCATGTGCAATACGGTTAGAATGTATAAATAAGTGCATAATGTAAACAATCAATGGCTTCTGTTAAATCATATTGGTTAGATATACAGGAGTCCTGTTTTCCCACAATGGGTGCCTGGGAAAGAGGGATGGTTCTTTTCCATAGAATGGAAAGCACTGAGGCAGGAGCAGGAGACAAGTGACCCTTGCAGACCTGGGGCCTCGTTGCCTCCTTGTCCCTGCTCAGCAGCCTGGTAGGAGCTGCCCCATGCTCCAGCCCTTGCCATTGCACATCCCCCCATGCCAGTGCCCATCCCAGGAAGAGCCCTGAGCAAGGAGGGAGGGACAGGATCTGCCTGGCCAGGGGCTGGGGCTCAGGCCTTGGCCCTTGGCATTCCTGACACACATCCAGCTTTGCTCAGCACCACAGACACCTTTGCCTTGTTTGTGCCCAGCCGTCATCACTGCCTCCAGTGTTCTGCTCTAACTAGAACCTGGGGACACTTTCTGAGTTGAGTTCCTCAGTGGGACCCATTAAAACTTCAAGAAACTTTGGAGTTTCAATTTAATTTTGAGTTCTTGAGAAGTTTTTTGGGCACTCTCTCAGGGACTGAGACTGATATAAACAACACCAAATCCCCAAGAGGCTCATTAAAGTCCTTGTGCTGTGTCTGTGCTGCTGAGCTTTAAAGGAACAGCTCTTCCCAGGTCCAGCTCCTCTCCCAGCCCAGCAGGGCTGAGGGCTCTGCCTGCAGGCACTGAGGGGACAGGAGCCAGGCAGAGACAGGCTGAAGGCAATCAGGATTGGGAAGACATAGAGCTGAGACTTCACTTGGGGAAAGATCTTCACAGCCCTGGGCATGGTGAGTGTGTGGGTGCAGGGCAATGTCAGGGATCTCCTGAAGCCAGCACACTGCACAGCCTGAGGGATGTGTCAGGAGGACTCTCCCAGTTTCTCTGAGGCACAGGAGGAGCAGCAGAAGGATGTGCTGCAGAGCGGGGCTGCCCTGGGCACCGTCAGAGGGACAGGGCAGGATGGTCCTGCTGCCAGGGACGGCTGCAGGGGCTGAAGCTGGGGCTGCAGCCAGGGCTGCCCAGGGCTGTCCTGCAGAGCAGCTCCTGCAGCCCTCAGGGCTCTTGGCCAGCCCAGGGCATGTGTCACCTGCCAGGGGCAGTTCTCAGCCTGCGTGGCAGCTCCCCATGGACGCTGCAGGGGAGAAGCTGGAGGTGGAAGGAGCCACCCCCATCAGGGCAGATTCCTCCTGCTCTGGAGATGGAGCTGCATGGCCAGGGCTGCTCTCAGCTTTGTCCTAAAGGGAAGGGAAAGGGGCTGTCAGCTTTGGCTGTGTCACTGAGACTCCTGTACTGTCACCCTGGGCATCAGCAGATGGGCCTCAGATCTCCCTCAGAAAGTGCCTCCTCAGCCTTCTCTCCCTACAGACAGCAGCAGCAGCTCCTTGGCTTGCAGCATCTCTGTTTGTCTGGCCTGCCCTTAAGGCCCTGCTGCCAGGGAGAGTCCCCTGGGCAGTGCCCTGTGCTGGGAGGCGCCTGCAGGGCAGAGCTGAGCCCCCAGGGCTCCACTGGGCTCTGGCAGCACTGGCAGGGACAAGGCTTGGGTAAAGAGAAACTGCTCCCAGTAGGCACAACTCCAGGCAGCAGAGAGCCAGACCAACCCTTGGCATATCTCCCTGTCCAGCTGCTTAGGGAAAGAGAGAAGGGCTTAGATAAATTGACTTTTAATCTGAAGTCTTTAAAAACTCGACTTATTTTTTCAAGCTCAGTTTATGTTGGATCACCCTGAACTACAGGGAGGTGGAATGGGCAAAGTGCACCTGTGTGGGGACCAGCAGGTCTGACTGCAATGGGGCAGAGGGAGCCCTGTTTTCTCTTTGGGCTTCCCCAGGGTTCAGGCTGAGAGCAGTGCATAAGGTGAATCAATAACTCAGGAGCATAAACCCAAGCTCAAGGATATACATACTGAGTGAAGTTTCCCCACAGGCAGAGAAGTAGTTTTGAGGGAATTCCTAAAATAACCCTATAGGGTTGATTCCAAGAGCTTGGTCTCAGCTTTTCAATGTCTTGTTTCTACACTCCACAATGCCCAGAGTGAAGGAATGTCCAACAGCAGCTCCATCAGGCACTTCCTCCTGCTGGCACTGGCAGACACGCGGCAGCTGCAGCTCCTGCACTTCTGCCTCTTGCTGGGCATCTCCCTGGCTGCCCTCCTGGCCAACGGCCTCATCATCAGCGCCGTAGCCTGCGGCCACCACCTGCACACGCCCATGTTCTTCTTCCTGCTCAACCTGGCCCTCACTGACCTGGGCTCCATCTGCACCACTGTCCTCAAAGCCATGCACAATTCCCTCTGGGACACCAGGGATGTGTCCTACACTGGATGTGCTGCTCAGCTCTTTTTCTTTCTCTTCTTCATCTCAGCAGAGTATTTCCTCCTGACCATTATGTGCTAAGACCGCTACGTGTCCATCTGCAAACCCCTGCACTACGGGACCCTTCTGGGCAGCAGAGCTTGTGCCCACATGGCAGCAGCTGCCTGGGCCAGTGGCTTTCTCCATGCTCTCATGCACACAGCCAATACATTTTCCCTGCCCCTGTGCCAAGGCAATGCCCTGGGCCAGTTCTTCTGTGATGTGCCCCCAATCCTCAAGCTCTCCTGCTCACACACCAGCGCTCTCCAAAAGCTGGGACTCAGTGCAGTTAGTGCCTGTTCAGCATTTGGCTGTTTTGTGTTCATTGTTTTCTCTTATGTGCAGATCTTCAGGGCTGTGCTGAGGATCCCCTCTGAGCAGGGACTGCACAAAGCCTTTTCCACCTGCCTCCCTCACCTGGCTGTGGTCTCCCTGTTCCTCAGCACTGCAGCATTTTCCTACCTGAAGCCCCCCTCCATCTTGTCCCCATCCCTGGATCTGGCCCTGTCAGTTCTGTACTCGGTGGTGCCTCCAGCCTTGAACCCCCTCATCTACAGCCTGAGGAACCAGGAGCTCAAGGCTGCAGTGTGGACACTGATGAGTGGACCATTTAGGAAACATTAAACTGGTTGCCAATATCTGCATATGTCTTGAAATAAAAGTAATGTTTGATACTTGTTGTTGGATTTTTTTTCTGTTTTCATTTTTTTTAAATTCTCCCTAAACCAAGGCCATTTTTTCTGCAATTTCTTACTTTACTTCTCCAAAATTCACTATGGCCTCAGACTGTGTCAATGAGAGGCTGGTCTCTTGGTGGCTTTAAAGGAGATAAAGGATCTCCCAGTAGAGTTTTCATGGGAGATCCCGTTATGTTGCCTTCTCTGGAGCTGCAGCAGCAATGTCTGTGTGCAGAGCTGGGGCAGATCAGTGCTGGCCCAGCAGCTGTGCCCAGCAGCAGCAGCACTTGGTGTTGCCAGTGCTGCTGCCGTGGTCCTGCCCCGCTGCCCTGGTGGCCCTGGTGTTGCTGCAGGGCCTGAGTGCTCTCGGGGCCGGGCAGAGCCCTGGGGGTGGCAGTGCAGGGGCTGCAGCAGGGACAGGCCATGGGCACTGCTGGGGCAGCGCTGACGCCTCAGGCCAGGGCCTGGGGGCTCCAGGCTCCTTGCCCAGGCTCTCTCAAGAACACACCCAGGCCAATGCTCAGCACGGAAAACCCCCGTGAGCAGCCCCAGGCTGGCCGTGGGCAGGCTGGGGGCAAAGAGCATGGCTGGGGCTCTGCAAGGGCCCTGGGGCAGATGGGAAGGAGCAGCAGAGCAGGGGCTGATCCATCCCCAGTACGCTGCACAGCCCAGGGCAGCGTCCCAGAGCATCCTAATGGAGCTGTCAACAACATCCCCCCTCTGCAGCCCTGGCCTCTCCCCCAGCTCACACAGGTGCCCCATCCTTGCAGGCACAGACACGGCAGCACTGGCTCAGCAGCCCCTGTTTGCATTGCACAGAGCAGCAGGAGCAGCCCCATGCTGCTGCTGTAGGGACACGAACATGAGGGAGCACAAATGCCATCAGCCCCTGGGGCCAGCAAGGGCTGGGGGACACCAGGGAACCCACTCAGCTTTGTTGTGGCCTCTGCAGTCAGCCAGAACGTTTGTTCCCATCAGCTGGGAGTTTCCTATCTTACTGCAGATGCTGTTGCTCAGAGCCAGGGCTGACTGATAGCCAGCCTCAAACTGCCCTGAGCATTTCCTTTGCTTCACCTTTGCTTTCTTACTCTTCCTGATTCAAATTTCTTCCTATTGGCCACAGCTGTTCCCTCCCCTGTAAACAGCCCATCCCTGTTTGCCATTTCCTCTCTGGCCCCACTCCTCACTGCATTTCCTGACTTGGCACCATAGGACCGTCCTTTGGGCAGCAGGATCATCCTACAAGTGCTGCAGGAATTGTCTGCAGGCTTCTGCAGTGCCTGGTGCTGCTCCCTTGCCAGAGGCACCCCAGGCCAGGGGGGCACATCTGGGCTGCTGTGTCTGGCTCTGGGGCTCCCTGTTCTGGGCCAGTGAGGAGGAGCTGCAGGACTGACAGGATGGGCTTTGGGGCTGGCAGGAGAAGCTGAGGGACCTGGGCTGCTGGAGCTTCTGAAGAGGAGGCCCAGGCTTATCCTGCAACTGCTCCAAGGGTGGTTCCAGAGAATCCCAGAATCAGCAAGGTTGGACAAACCTTGGAGATCATCAAGCCCAACCTGTGCCCTGACACCGCCTTGTCTCCCCTGAGCCTCCTCTTCTCCAGGATAAACAACCCCAGCTCCCTCAGCTGGTCCTCACAGTGCTTGTGTTCCAGAACCCTCATCAGCCTTGTTGCCCTTCTCTGGACACGCTCCAGCCCCTCCATGTCCTTCCTAAATTGAGGGCCCAGAACTGGGCACAGCACTCAAGGTGCTGCCCAACCAGTGGCAGGCACAGAGGAAGATTCACTGTCCTGGTCCTCAGTGTAAATGTTTGCAGGGGTCCCAGGATGAGGGCAGTGATGAGAATATTGACTCCATGTTTCAGAAGGCTGATTTTATATTTTATGATATGTATTATAATTAAATAAAACTATACTACAAGAATACAAAAAAGGATTTCATTGGTAGGTTAGAAAGCAAAGGAATGGAATGATAAAATCTTGTCACTGACCAGAGTACCAAAGCAGCTGGACCTGTAATTGGTCATCAAGTAGAAACATTTTCACCTGCTGGGTAAACAGTTCTCAGAATCACATTTCAAAACAGCAAAACATGGAGCAGCTGAAACATTACAGCTTCTCAAGAGAAAAGATCCTAGTGTGACGATCTTGCTGGCCACACAATTCCTGATCCATAGGAGTGCCAGGGGTTGGATGAGGGAAATGGTGAGGAGGGGGTGGGGAAAAAGTCTGGTTGATTATCAGCCATGAAGGATCTTGATCTTCTTATCTATTTAGACTGCATTAGAAGTTGCAGGGGGCAATATCAATTGGACATTGCTGATACCAAATTATAAACAGAAAAAGGAAACAGGAGAAAACAATTTTCTCTGCTTTTTTTCCAATATAGCGGATTCACTTTGAATAGACTTCTAAAAAAATGTCTAATTAACCACAGAAGAACTGAAAACTTGAATTATTCCCATGGGCTTTTCTTATTTGAGTGTTTTGAACAAATGATTATGAGCCTTTTTCAGTGAATTTCTGAACTGAAGAGCTCAAGAAAGAAGAGGCCTCCGGAGTAGGAAAACTCATCAGCAACCTCCAAGTGGATGAAGGTCAATCCCCATCAAGAGCAGCAATGAACAGAAATGGGCACAGCTTTGTGGCTGCCCCAGCTTTGGCATGGGCCCTGGTCCTGGAGCAGGAGCAGGTCTTGAGGGCCCCAAGGCCAGGGCTCTTTTGCTGCCCTGGGCAGTGTCGGGGCACCAGGGTAGCTATAGATGCAATGGTGTCAGGAACCCACGTCTTAAGAGAGGAACCCACTTGCCACGGCAAAAAGTCCAAATATGGACCACACTGGACAAATTCAGACCAGCCTTTTTTATTATTAGTACATCAGCCTCAGAACATTGTTAGATGTTAACAGCATGCTGGCCTAATGGGAAAATGCCCCCGAAGGTGGGATAAAACGGAATGACATAAAACCATCTCAGTTTAGATTTCAGCCAATCACACCAAAACAAGACATATTGACAAGCTTTCCATCCAACCTTATAAAACATACGTAATGGTAGTTAAAACAAAGGCTGTTTCATAAGAAACAAAGAACAGAGCTCTATTCACAGTAACCTTCTAAAGATATACATTAAATAAACTTGTTGCCATCCTAAAGCCAAATCTACAAAGTCTTATTGGTATTTGCCACGTCTACTGCTTGGGAAACTTTTCTGCTTGCTTGGGAAACTTTTCTGCTGTAACAGAACTTCGGGACACATCCTGAGGCCTAAATACTCTTCTTTAACCATTTCCTAAAAACCCTCTAACTTTATGGATTCCCACATTTCCCCCTCTCTGTTTGATCCAGAATCTTTCATTTTCTTGTCGCTTACTATTTGCGTTTCATAGCTCTACTGTAAAATTTCTGCTTATTATCTATTGGAGACCTATCTGCACTAAAGCACTGCTACATTACGGCACAGCAACTTAATGCTGTGATGACCCCATCCTTGAAAGAGATATGAATCATGTTTGGTAATAGTTACAAGTCATTTTTCAAAAAACTCTGGTCGATTCCAAGGTCTTAATTCAAAACCTTTGTTCATGTCTATACCTTCATCTACTGCTTTCGTGAGATTCCGAACACTCTCTGTGCTTCTACTTCCTAAATCTCCTGCTTGTATGACAAAAACTTCTCGGACTGTTTTGTTCATCATTCGCCAAACACAACAAAGTACACAAAGTACCACCATACATATCAGTATTAGAACACCTAGTACATAAAGACCTATCTTGCAAAGTTGCCTTAGCCAAGGTGCAAAACTCCATTTTTGAAACAAATCATCCAACCAGGAACTTCCATCTTCTTTAATTTGGGCTGTCAGATCCTTCAATTTTTGAATGCTTTTGTGAATGGATTCAGAATGGTCAGACAAATTCATACAACACAATCTTTCGAATTCCTCACAACCATGTCCTTGTGCCAGTAAAAGAAAATCAATAGCTGCTCTGTTTTGAAGAGTAGCATGTCTAATATATCACTGATTGCAGAGGATGTGGCATTAGCTTGTTTGCTCAGCCAACATCCAACTCTATCTAATTGTCTCAATGCCACTGCTGAGGCCAATTGGGGTAAAAATATACCTGCTGAAACCCTTCTGGCGGCATTCCAAGGCATAAAGTCACTCTGACAGTTCTCATCATAATGAGGAACAGCTCTCATTCTCCTTTGTTTCTTTTTCATCACTGCTTTGGCAGTGGGGGCAATTACGGTGAGCATACCAATGCTACAAGGACCACCTTCAAGGTGAGCTGGAATACTTTGCCAAGCCCTGTCTCCGCAAATGAACCAATACCCTTTCGGCAATTGCCGTGGATATTGATCCGTCTCCGGAAACACATCCCAACTATTTGAAACATTACACCAAAAACTCAAATTTTTATATGCAAAATAATGAGGAGTAACACTAAACTTTATGGGATCACCTTTTCGCCAGGCACGAGTCATAAAAGTAAAACAAAAATCCATGGTCAAAGAACCAAGGATTTCCAATTCTTGAGGTTCAGATGTTGCCCTGAGAAGTTTTTTGGACCAAATGTTCCAATTGAAAGAGGGATTGTTTCCATTGTCAATTCCACCTGGCCTACCATTGGATTGTTTTTTGACCAAAGGCAACTCTTTCACTGGCACACCAACCAAACAGGTTGAAAAAGGCTTTTCTGGTTCTGAATTAGACAGACATATAGTATCTGATCCGGCAGCCTTGGCTAAGGTCACCCAAACATTCATTTTCGGTTGATGCACAGGCAAATCTGCACGACAAAAAACTATTAAAATCAAGCAAAACAAATATACCATTTGAACTTTCTCCATCTCTTTCATGAACTAAGTCTTGGCAGAATTCTTTCTACACAAAATCTCTAACTTAAACCTTTGCCAAAAATTAAGACTGTTAAACAAATATTCAGCATTCAATTAGCATACTCATAAATAACATTGACACAAAATCAGAGTTCATGGGTTCCACCGATGTACAAAGAACGTCAGGCACAAGAGGCATCAGGCGAGACCCGGGATCCTTCGATTCGGTTCACGTCTGCGTGCTTGCTTCCTCGGTTCTGTGCTCGACTGCAGGTTCTGAAGTGCGATATGGTTTGACGTTTTTGGCAGGAACCCACTTGATTCCAGCACCTGTGGAGACAGAAGCATACCCTTTCCCCAAATTATTAATCAAAATCCCCAATAATTAATCAAAGCCTTGTTCAGTCTCATCTGTGGGGTGATCTCCCATCCCCCTCTCTGTTGATCTAATATGCATTTTAGGATTTGATGTGTTTTTTCAATGATTGCTTGGCTTGTGGGAGAGTGGGGAATACTAAAAATGTGCCGAACACCCCATTCATTTAAAAATGTGGCTAATTTTTGAGATATGTATGCGGGACTATTGACAGTTTTTACTTCTTGGGGTATACCAAATGAAGCAAAAGCTTGTAGGAAATGATGACAGGCATGATTGCTGGTTTCACCTGTTTGAAGGGAAGCAAAAACTGCACCAGAGAATGTGTCTACGGAAACATGAATATTTTTAAATTTACCAAAAGAAGGATATTTAGTAACATCTGTTTGCCACAACTGTAGGCTTTGTAAGCCTCGGGGGTTGATTGCTCTTGTAGAAACAGGAGGTTGTACTAATTGACAGTCAGGGCAAGTATGAATGATAGCTTTAGCTTGACTTTTAGTAATTTGGAACATTCTCATGAGTGCTTGGGCATTTTGGTGGAAAAAGGCATGACTTAATTTTGCTTGTTCAAAAATGTTTGGCAGTGTGTTAGAAATGACCATTGTCAGCTTGTCCGCTCTTGAGTTTTCTTCCACTAAAAATCTAGGAAGTGAAGAATGCGCTCTAATATGAGAAAAAAAATATGGATTAGTTCTATATTGCAAAGTTGTAAAAAGACATGAAAGTCAACAATGTAAAGTTTCATTGCTAACATCCTTTAAAATTGAACCTTCTATTCTCCTAACTACATTAGCAACATAGGCAGAATCTGTGACCAAATTAAAAGGCTGAGGAAAAAGCTGAAATGCTCGAACTACTGTGGCAAGCTCAACAATTTGAGGGGATCCTTCTACTGTTTGTATATTAGATTCCCAAGCATTAGTTTTTTGATTAAACCAAGTTACAACAGACTTGTGGCTTTTGCCAGAGCCATCAGTGAAGAGAGTCACAGCATTTAAAGGTTCTTCACTTAATTTAGGTTTTTCTCTGAAACTCAATTTTGCTTGCAGTAGCTTGTGAGCTGGATAGTGTATGGAACAAACACCTGGGAAACTCAAAAATGCATATTGTAAATCATCAGAATTTTGCATTGCCCAATTGAAGTAATCTTTTTTCAATGACAAATAGATAACTGTAAATTCTTGACCTGCCAAAGTTAACAATCTGGTTCTAGCTTTGATTATAATGTATGCAATCATTTCTAGAATTGTGAAAATGGTCTTTGGAAACTTGTAGGGAGGAAAAACCCATTCCATTATTAACAAAGGATCTTGCTCTGTGGCGTCTCACTGGAAAATGAGACCACAAAGCTGCATCTTCTCTCCTAAAATTGCAAGAAAAAAAGGGTTTTCAGGAATGCAGCGATGAGCTTGTTTTTGTTGAACAGCTTCTGTGATTTTGTCGAGAGCAGCACAAGTTTCAGGGGTTAAAGTACTTGGCGAAGTAAGGTCGTTACTTCCTCTCAGCAAATTGAAGAGTGGACTCAGTTCATCATTGGTGATTCCCAACATTGGTCTGACTGAGTTTATTTCTTCTAGAAGTTGTTGTAACTCTTGTAGGTTGTTGACTCTGGTTCAGATCTGAATTTTTTGTGGTGTTATTGTCGTCTCAGTCATCTTCCATCCCAGGTACTTCCAAGGTGAAACTTCTTGAATTTTTGTTGTAGAGATTTCAAGCCCAGCTTTTTGAATTTCAGCAACAACACAGTCTCGAGTTTCTTCCATCTCTTCCTGTGTAGAGTCTGTGATGAGAAGTTCATCCATGTAGTGTAGAATCATGGATCTTGGAAACTTCTGCCGGGCAGGATGCAAGGCTTGGGCAACGAAATGTTGACAAATTGCAGGCGAATTTTTCATTCCTTGTGGGAGCGATTTCTAGTGGTATCTTCGAACGGGTTCACTTCGGTTGATGACGGGAACTGAAAAGGCAAATCTTGGAGCGTCATCAGGGTGAAGTGGAATATGGAAAAAACAGTCCTTTAAATCAATTATAACGAGAGGCCAATGCTTCGGGATCATGGGCAAAGAAGGAAGTCTAGGTTGAAGAGAACTCATGTCTTCAATCACTTCATTGATTTTCCTCAGGTCATGTAGCAACCTCCAGGAATTAGATGTCTTCTTGTGGATGACGAAAACTGGAGAATTCCAGGGACTGTTCATGGGAGTGATGTGGCCTTTCTGTAATTGTTCTTCTACCAGTTTATTAAGAATGTTCAACTTTTTTTCTGTCAAAGGCCATTGATCGACTCACACAGGATGGTTGGTTTTCCAGATGAGCTTTAAAGTTGCAGGTTTGTACGAAGTTTTCATTACAGGCCCACTTCCAGTCTTGCTCTCCATTGGGACAGGACGTCTCTCCCCCAGACGGTGAGAGGCTTCTGAACAACAAAAGGATGCACTGTTGCAGTCTTTCTTTCAGGACCTGTAATGTCAATCATGGATGCACTTTGCATACAAACAGTAGCACCTCTAATTCTTGAAAGAGAGCCTGAAGGAGCTACTAAATTCCAGTCATTGGGCCAAAACATGTGAGAAATCACAGTAACATCTGCACCAGTATCAGGCATTCCTGTAATATAAATTGTTTTACCACAGTGACTCAAGCTACAAGTTAGTTGTGGACGGTCACTGTTCAAATATTGCACCCAGAAAACTTCTGGACCTGAGGTATTAGGAGACACATTTTCAGATGCCAGAAATGCAATAGCAATAGGTGTGTTTGGCGGAATTACCGTAGGAACATCAAATGCAAGAGCTAAAATCATCAGCTCTTCATTATAATTTACTGAAACAACAGTAGGGAAGATTGACAGTCCCAGAAATTTGTTGTTTGCTTTACCCATAATTAAGAAATCTTGTCCTTCTTGACAAGAGTTGATCAGCCCAGTAGGAATATTCACCCAGCAAAAATTAGTTAAAAGATGAATTAGTTTTGAGGAACTCAATTCAACCCTTGTGTTTGGAATTGCTGAGCTGGCATCATTCGAGGGTGGGCTGGTTGAGAGACAAATGGCTGACGTGCCATCATCATTTGTTCTGAAATCTGATTGCCAGTGGGTGCCACTATTTGTGTCTGAGCGCGGTGGAACGCGCTGTTTTTGAAGTTTAACGACAGTGGGTTTCCATTAATATCAAATAGTGAGTGACAGTATTTAGCAAGATGCCTTCCTTTTCGGCATCGAGGGCAAATAGAAATTTGATTTGCTGTTCCACGACAATCTTTTTTGAGGTGGCCTAGTTTACCACAAGCAAAACAGACAGGCCTTTTATTAGGATCTACTTGCACAGCATTAACAGAGTTTTCCCAACGTTTTTCATATTTTTCCAAAAGCTTTCCAATTTTATCTATTTGTTGTGTCAAATTGTGTTCCAGTGTTTTTTCCAAAGCATTGACCTGTGAATTTGCAGCATTTTGTGAACTCATAAGTCTGCTGCAAGCTGTTAGCATCTGTGTAACTGTTGGAGGCTGATCAGGCAAAGCTAAAATAATTTTTCTACATTCATCATTAGCATTTACATAAGCAAGATTTTGAATGATATAAGAGCGGGCTTGTTCATCTGGACATTGCCTTTCAACAGCTTGAGTTAATCTATCCAAAAAAGAACCATAAGATTCAGTTTCACCTTGTTTGATCAGTGGATAAGAGCTTAGATGTGAACCCGCAGGTTCAAGTGAAAGCAAGGCCTTTCTAGCAGCATTTTTAATGTCTGCTAAAACAGGCCGAGGCAGTTCAGCTGCTTGATTTTCAGGCCTATTGTAAGGTGAATCACCAGCCAACTGAGCAACATCTAAATCGGCATAATCAGTATCTGCATATCCTTCAACCAACTTGTTAAGTAACTTTTTCCATTGTAACTCCCATAATAGGTACTGTGAATTGGTTAAGATTAAAGTTGCCACATTCCTGCAATCAGCAGGAACTAAATCATAAGAGTTAAAAATATTTTTCAACACACTATTAAAATAGGGAGAAGAAAATCCACTTTCTTTCAAAGCCTGTCGTAATTCCTTTATATCATGGTGATTGAGTCTTTCATATTTTGGATTTCTATCATTTCTTCCATATTTCACTGGTAAGGCAAGATATTGTTTCTTTAAATCCGAATCTCTTTCTAGTTTCTGATTAATGTATGACCAATCTGGTAATTTTAATGGAGAATCAGAATTGTCACTTTGATCAATGACAGTATGAACATTCCTTTTGTTTCTAATCAGTACATTTTCTGATCCTGAATCATTAAATCCAAACCTTCCAGTCACTCTGGCCCTGACAGGAGGAACACTGTGCTCTTGTCCGGGAATTCTGCCAATTCCGGGAGCTCGGCCAATTCCGGGAGGCCGGCCAACCTGATCATGAGAACACACCTCTAAATTTTTTTCAGAAACCTCCAAGCAACACGCCCCCCTTGGAACCCTGCCATGAAAGGCAGGGGTGGACTCCAACAAACAACACGCCTCCTCCGAAGCCCGGCCCAAAGGGGCCGAGACAGAGGCGTGTTCCCCTGTTCTGGGAACATTGCCACGCTCTAACCTTGAATTTGCTACTTTACCACAAGTTTCACATTGTCTCCCTGCCAAGAAAAACTCAGCTGAAGAATCCACAAATCCAGGTTTTAAACTTACATGGTTTTGTTTTAAAATACAAGAATTAGGATCACAGCAATGAGGAAAAAACTCAACCCGTGTTTTTTCAGGTTTTTGAGAGTTATCCATCCTTTCAAAGGACTCCATCCTTTGAATTAAAGCCAATTTTTCTTTCTCTGTACCTATGGATTGACGATTACCATAAAAACCAGGTTTTTGCTTAACTGAAAAAGTATTCCCAGAACCCCCAGAAACCAAAATTTCCCGAGTGGAAGAAACACCCTCAGTTTCCACTTCAGGCACATCACAATCTAAACCAGCTTTCAGTGTCCCCGCACAACCAATCTTAGGAAATACATTCACTTTCTCCTTTACATTTTCAATACATTTTGTCCCTTCCCCCTTACAAAAGTCACATATTTTTACATTAACAGAACAACGCGACGAAGAGTCCGAAAAAGTCTCATTCTTTCCAGAGAGGGAGAAGGAAGATTTTTCTCAGTGGAGTTCAAATCAGCATTTGAAACAACATTTGTTACATTCTCCGAAACACACACAGTCTCAGGTTTACTGGAATTTAAAGAGACAGAGCCAGAAGCTTGGTTTTCTGAATCCGAGTTCACCTTATTATTGTCAGTTTGTTTAAAACATTCCATCAGGGCTCGTGCAATGGGCATCAATTCTTTTAGACTTTCATCTTTTTTAAGAGTGACTAGATTATAAATCCTCCAGTTTATCTGATCCCAAAAATGAAAAGTAAAGGCAGACTGTAAATTTAAATCTTGGGTATTTGTTTTAACCCATATAAGTAAGTTTTTAAGCTCAATTTTTGAAACTTCAGAGTGCCCTTTTTCTTGTAACAATGTCTCTAATTGATAAAAAACATCCCATTCAACTTTTGATAAGTTCGTTCCCATTTTTGTTTTCTTTTAACACAAAAACCCGTTACCCAAGCGCTCTCCCGAGAAAAGTTACTTACAAATTTCTTGGCTTCGGCGGGAGAGATGATACAGTCCTCCTGATTAACACTTGGGTCTCCAGCGGCCGGGAAATCCAGGATTTTTTCTTCTAATCTACGTCCTTGAACGGGGTTTCCTCACACGGAACCTCCTCACACGGGGCACCAGTTTGCCGGTCCACCAGGGTAGCTATAGATCCAATGGTTTCAGGAACCCACGTCTTAAGAGAGGAACCCACTTGCCACGGCAAAAAGTCCAAATATGGACCACACTGGACAAATTCAGACCAGCTTTTTGTTTATTAGTACATCAGCCTCAGAACATTGTTAGATGTTAACAGCATGCTGGCCTAAAGCAAAATGTCCCCGAAGGTGGGGTAAAACGGAATGACATAAAACCATCTCAGTTTAGATTTCAACCAATCACACCAAAACAAGACATATTGACAAGCTTTCCATCCAATCTTATAAAACATACGTAAGAGTAGTTAAAACAAAGACTGGTTCATAAAAGACAAAGAACAGAGCTCTATTCACAGTAACCTTCTAAAGATATACATTAAATAAACTTGTTGCCATCCTAAAGCCAAATCTACAAAGTCTTATTGTTATTTGTCACGTCTACTGCTTGGGAAACTTTTCTGCTTGCTTGGGAAACTTTTCTGCTGTAACAGAACTTTGGGCCACATCCTGAGGCCTAAATACTCTTTTTTAACCATTTCCTAAAAACCCTCTGACTTTATGGATTCCCACATAGGAATAACCATATAGGAAAAACAAGTAACCAGTAAGGGAGTAAAACCTGGACAAGTTAGTACAGCAACACTTAAGGCTTATGGGGGAACACTGAAGCTCACCCTAAGTTAAACAACTGTTTCTCAGGGCTTGAAACTCATGCCCAATTCTTTTGGGGTAAAATCTGGCTGACTCTGAGTTACCACTGGGCTAACTATTGCACCGCTACTTTGCACTGGCCCCTTGGGACCAGGTGTCCAGGTTTAGAGCAAATTTGGAGGAGGAATCCCCCAAAGGAGCTCTGGTGGGAAAAGCAGATCCAATCAGCCCCTCCCCGCAACACGTCCAGGAAGAAAAAATAATCCTCCTTGGAGAAAGGTGGAAAAAACCTGTTTATTATACAATAAAATCAAAACAATATCAAACAATGAGACCCCTTGCCACTCTAAAAGAGATGACAAACTGAGAAAATCCCAGGTTGTAGCTCAGCTCACTCAGTCTCTGATCAGTCCCTCCAGTGCTGGAATTGTCGCAGGCCAGGCCTGGCACGGTGGGCCACAGCTGCAGCTGCCGGTGCTCTCCTGGGTTTTCAGTCCAGAGCAGTTTCAAGAGGTCCAAAGAAAAAGGAAAAAAAAAAAAAAAACCGGTCCAGGGAATTTCTTTGCCTTAGCTAGCTAAAAACTAACTGAAAAGCAAAACAAGAGCTCTCTGCCCCGCTGTCTGTTCGCAGACAACACAGTCAGGAGCAGGAATGTGGAGGAGTGAGTGCAGTGTCTGAAAACAAACTGCGTGCATCTTCTCTCCCCCCCTTCACTCTCTGGAACATTCTTAAAGCTGCAAAACTTATTATTCAGCATAAACAGAATGAGACGATTGGGGATAAAAGCATCATATAGTCACCCCAGGACATTCCACCCCTTATCCCCATATCGTCTGCTTACTGCTAACACTAATATAAATTCTAACTCTACAAGTACATACATGATACATCCATTGTACAACTATACACAGACAATGGTAATAGCGTTCAGGAAACAGAGATATTTATACAGGTTTTATCCAACAATCAGATCTCCCTGAGGTACACATCGTGTTGTTCCATCTTTTTGCATTATCCACCATGTGCAACCTGGTCCCTGAGACAAAAACAACCCCACGAATGGGTTTGTCTGTATTCGAGGCAGGATTAATCCAAACTGTCTTCCCTAATAAACCTCTGACATGTACCACTGGGACTTTGTCTCCATCTACTCTCTGCAAAGGCTCAGATTGGGCAGGGCCCACTCACTTAGTAGAGCCTCGGGTGTTAACTAACCAGGTGGCTTTTGCCAGATGCTGCTCCCAGTTCTTGATAGATCCCCCACCTAATGCTTTCAATGTGATTTTTAACAGTCCGTTGTACCTCTCCACTTTGCCTGCAGCTGGTGCATGGTAGGGGATATGGTACACCCACTCAATGCCATGTTCCCTAGCCCAGGTGTTGATAAGGTTGTTCTCAAAATGAGTCCCATTGTCTGACTCAATCCTCTCAGGAGTGCCACGTCTCCACAGAACTTGCTTTTCCAGGCCCAGGATGGTGTTCCGGGCTGTAGCATGAGACACAGGGTAGGTTTCCAACCATCCAGTGGTGGCTTCTACCATGGTCAGCATGTAGCGCTTGCCCTGGCGTGTCTGGGGCAGTGTGATGTAGTCAATCTGCCAGGCCTCCCCATGCTTGTACTTGGACCACCGCCCACCGTACCACAGGGGCTTCACTCGCTTGGCCTGCTTGATGGCAGCACACGTCTCACAGTCATGGATAACCTGAGAAATACTGTCCATGGTTAGATCCACCCCTCGGTCTCGTGCCCATTTATAGGTGGCATCTCTGCCCTGGTGGCCTGAGGCATCATGGGCCCATTGAGCTAGGAATAACTCTCCTTTATGTTCCCAGTCTAGGTCTATATTTGGCACCTCTATCTTTGCAGCCTGACCTACTTGCTCATTGTTTTAGTGCTCCTCATTGGGTCTACTCTTGGGTACATGGGCATCTACATGGCGGACCTTCACAGGCAGTTTCCCTACCCTGGTAGCAATGTCTTTCCACTCATCAGCAGCCCAAATTGGTTTTCCTCTATGCTGCCATTTAGCCTCTCTCCACCTCTCCAGCCATCCCCACAGAGCATTGGCTACCATCCATGAATCAGTGTAGAGGTAGAGCTTTGGCCATTTCCCTCTCCCAGCAATGTCCAGGGCCAGTTGAACAGCTTTGAGTTCAGCAAGTTGGCTTGATCCACCTTCCCCTTCGGTAGCTTGTGCCACCTGTCGTGTGGGGCTCCATACGGCTGCTTTCCACTTCCGGTTCATTCCTACAATGCGACAGGAACCGTCAGTGAAAAGAGCGTAGCGTGTTTCCTCCAGGGGCAATTGGTTATAGGGAGGAGCCTCTTAAGCCCGTGTCACTGCTTCTTGTTCCTTTTCATTAGCAAGACCAAAGTTTTCACCTTCTGGCCAGTTTGTAATTATCTCCAAAATCCCAGGGCGATTCAGGTTTCCAATAGGGGCGCACTGTGTAACAAGAGCAATCCATTTACTCCATGTAGCGTCAGTGGTGTGGTCGGTAGTGGGAACCTTTCCTTTAAACATCCACCCCAGCACCAGTAGTCGGGGTGCCAGGGGGAGTTGCGCTTCTGTACCAATCACCTCTGAGGCAGCCTGGACTCCAAGATTTCCTTCTCTTGTGGGAGTGTAGTTGGCTTCAGAGCCTCTGTAGCTTTGACTCCAAAATCCCAGTGGTTGGCCTCGAGTCTCCCCAGGCACCTTCTGCCAAAGGCTCCAGGACAAGCCATTGTTCCTGGCTGCAGAGTAGAGCACATTCTTCACCTCTGGTCCTGTCCTGAGTGGGCCAAGGGCAATCACATGAGCGATCTCCTGCTTGATCTGGGCAAAGGCTTGTTGCTGTTCAGGACCCCAGTGGAACTCGTTCTTCTTGCAGGTAAAGAGGGCTCACAATCTTACTTTATTCGGGCATATGCATTCTCCAAAACCTATGGCACCCAGGAAAGCTTGCATTTCCTTCTTGCTAGTTGGTGGAGACATCGCGGTGATTTTGTTGATGACCTCTGTGGGAATCTGATACCATCCGTCTTGCCATTTCACTCCCAGGAACTGGATCTCTCAGGCACGTCCCTTGACTTTGCTCTTCTTGATAGCAAAGCTGGCTTCTAGCAGAATCCTGATGATCCTCTCTCCTTTTTCAAACTATTCCATTGCTGTGTTCCCCCACACAATGATGTCTTCGATGTACTGCAGGTACTCTGGAGCCTCACCCTTTTCCAGTGCAGCCTGGATCAGTCCATGGCAGATGGTGGGGCTGTGCTTCCACCCCTGGGGCAGTCGGTTCCAGGTGTACTGCACTCCCCTCCAGGTGAAAGCAAACTGAGGCTGCGTTCTGCTGCCAGAGGAATGGAGAAAAATGTGTTAGCAATGCCAATGGTGGCAAAGCACTTTGCTGCCTTGGACTCCAGCTCGTACTGGAGTTCCAGCATGTCCGGCACAGCATCGCTCAGTGGTGGAGTCACTTCATTCAAGCCACAATAGTCCACAGTCAATCTCCATTCTCTGTCAGACTTGCGCACAGGCCAAGTGAGGCTGTTGAGGGGTGACTGGGTCTTTCGTACCAGCCCTTGGCTCTCCAGCTCACGGATCATTTTGTGGATGGGGATCATGGCATCTTGATTCATCTGATACTGCCGGCGGAGCACTGTCTAGGTGGCAATTGGTGGTCTTTGCTCTTCCAACTTCAGGAGTCCTACTGCAGATGGGTTTTCTGATAGTCCAGGCAAAGTGTTCAACTGCTTGATGTTTTCTGCCTCCACAGCAGCTATGCCAAAAGCCCATCTGAGTCCCTTTGGGTCTTTGTAATAGCCGTTCAGGAGGAAATCTATGCCCAGAATACACGGGGCCTCTGGGCCAGCCACAATAGGATGTTTTTTCCACTCTTTCCCAGTCAGGCTCACCTCGGCTTCTAACAGGGCCAATTGCTGTGTTCCCCCCGTCACCCTGGCAATGGAAACAGGTTCTGCCCCCACATGTCCCGATGGTATCAGGGTACACTGAGCACCAGTATCAATAAAGCATCTTACTTTTGTGGTTCTGATGTGCTAGGCCATCGGATCCACACCATCCAGAAAATCCGTTTTTCCCGTGCCTCTCCCGTGCTCTCCAGGGTTAGAGGCAGGGCCCCTCTAACCCTGGGTATTCATGGTAGAGGTACCTTTCAGGGGTCCTGACAGATCATACTCAGCAGCTCTGTCATGGGAGGTTGAGGCTACCTTCACTTTACTGGAGTTTCCTTGATTTGTGTTTCCCTCCTTGAGCTGAAGTACTCATGCTGCCAGGACAGAAGTGCGTTTTCCATCCCACCTTCCCATGTCTTCCCCATGGTCACACAGAAAAAAACACAGGTCAGTCTGTGGGGTGTACCCCCCCTCTCTCTAGCTGGGGAACGTTGGGCTCTGGCTCTGGGGCCTGTGACTCACAGTGGTGCAATGTGGGAACTGTTCCTCCTCACCTCTCCCCTCACCACCTCCCTCATCTCCTCTTTGAGCTCCTTAATCACAGCAGAGACATGAGCCTGCATCAGTCCATGGATCACACTTTCATAATTCCCAAGATTGTTGACTACAGAATTTACTGTCTCTCGGTTTGTGTTGGCATTAATTGTTGCAATAAAGGTGGTGTATTGGTATGGCCCCAGATTTGCCAGGCTCCACAACATTTGCCATGTGCACCCGACTTCGTCAGGGTCATTACCATGCTGTCCATCCCTCCCAAAGAGTACCTCCAGTACTGCCACTTCTCTCAGCTGTTGGATCCCTTCCTCAAGAGTCTTCCCGCACATTCTGTGGTGCTGGTCCTGCATTCTTTCTCTCTGAACAAACCTCTCTCTGACACTTCGTAAAAGCCACTCCCAGAGGGGAAGGGACCCTGGCTCCCTTACAAAAATCTGATTGATACCTGAGTCCTGGGTCAAGGGTCCCAAATTCCTTGCCTCACCACTATCCAGCTGCATGCCTGCACCCATAAGGTTCAAGACCCAAAGTAGCAAGGTTGTATAAGCCTCACGTCCCTGTCGTACAATGTCTTTGTGCAGATTATGGAGACTTTTGTACATCAGGGACTCAGTGATGATCGCAACCTCTGGCTCCCCTGTGGGTTGTGAGGGCCCTCCCCTATCTGGGTGCTCTGCTTTCATCTTAGATCTCCTTCTTTCTACAGGGTCAACTGCTGCTGGCTGTGTCTGCCTTTGAAATTCAGCTGGAACCTGGACAGTTGTAACATCTGTGGGATCTGCTGTTGCACTATTAGACTTTCCCTCTTCAAGGCAGGAAGAGGTTTCCTCACCAGCTGGGGAAGTGTATTCCTTCAGCATCTGGTCCATCTCACGTATCTCCTTCACCAGACGCCCCACCCAATCTGGGTAGTTCACATCTGGGGTGGGATGTGGGGTAGGGTCAGGCTCTGGGGCAGCAGCATCCCCAGACTCTGGTGGCGTTTTAGATTCTGGGGTTGGCGTCAGGGTGATTATCCAGGTTAGTCACCCCTTCTGTCTAAATGCTAAATAGAGGAGGCCTATCAGCAACACCAGCCACTGTATGATATCATTAATATTTAGAGTGGAACTGAAACCTTCAAAAACTGGCGGGGCAGACCCAAAGAGATGGCTAAAGGCTTGGAAGAAGATTTTGCCTGGTGTCATTTCCTTACAGCAGGTGCTCTTATTAAAGTAACCTCAAAAACATACAGTTAGTGTGTGATAGCTGTGAATCTGTGTGCCTGCTTTCCAGAGGAAGTCAAAAATCCATGAATCCCTCACCTTATTCACCAATAAAACAAACTGGATAACAGCCACAGTAGCCTTGGTTATAGGACCCATGTTTAGATACGGGCCTATAAATGGGAGAAATACAGCCATGATCACGTGCCACCCAAACCAGGGCAAGCTGGACCACATGGTGTCGCTTAATGAGGTTTCTATAGCTATGCACAAAAATTAGATTACTCAGGAACTGTTATTCCTTTTTTGTTTCTGTGCTCTCGAGCCCCACATTAGGGGCCAAAATCTGTCTTGGTTTGGAAAGACAGGAGTCTGCTAAGGAAGGCAGGAGCTTCCCTTGAAATGGAGAATGTAAAGCCTCCTCACCCCTCCAAATTGCTATAAATTTTAAATTAAGGGTCTCTCATGCAAAAATATGGGAGCAGGAAATAACAGTTCTTTAATAGGGAAAAGAAAAAAAAAAGGATAAAATAAACAATGCAGTACACTAGAACAACACTGACAGAGTCAGAACCCAACCTGACACCCTTGGGTCAGGGTGTTGGTGGCAGTCCCATTGGAATTGTGGCTGCAGCCCTCCTGCAGTGTCAGGGGTGGCTCGGTTGGTGCAAGGGGAATCTGTAGAGAAGGATGTATTCTTCCTCTGAAGACCCAGTGGAAGGAGAGGCAGCTGCTGTTTCTCTGGGGAATCCCGTGGAGAAAAACATGCTGGTGTCTCAAAAAATTTCTGGATTACATCTGAGTAGGAATGTTTGGCTCCTTCCTCTGGGCTGAACATCTCACCATGGGATGTTGGAGTTCTTATCAGTCATGCAATGACATTCAATAGTCTGTTATCAGCAGATGTCCCCTCCCAAGGGAGGTGTGAATGTGGTCACTCAAAGAGAGAGATAAAGCAAACTGCCCACTTGACAAAGGTAATCTGCCATACAGATGGTAATGGCAAACAACTTGCACTGCAATCTTCAACAGCTGTGCCGTGCCTCTTAGTGACAAACCTGCCCTCTCCAAATGCCCCAACCACCAAGGCCATTACAAGGGGAGGGGAAAGAGGACTATGGGGGATGAATGACATTAACATCACTACACATCTTAACATACACATAGTATCTACCTGCTCATTGTGAGACCCAACTATGACACTACTCTTCTGTAACACTATGCAATAACGGAGGCTTGTTCCTACCAGACCTGGCAATGTCCCAGTGGCACCTGTGTCCCATAAGGCCCCACTTGGTCAAAGCAGAGCTTTGGCTTTACAACTGACCCTTGTTTCCTTGAGATTCCTTTTGTGAAAAACAGGTTCACTCTCCTGTGAAAATGTACAAAGTTGAATAAAGGTCAATGGGAGACCAGGACCATGGAGCAAAGGTTATTACAGCCCGGTGAATCTTGACAGTCAGCCAGGAGCACCCTGTTACCTTCGGGGATACCCCTAAAATACCTTTCCCCTTACATCAGCCTGTTGCATATTCATAGACCCTCATGCATATCCATAAACTACTTTACATATTCCAGGAAAAATTTTACATGGCCCCTCCTCGGGTCTGCCTTTTCAGAGCATGTGTGTTTCTTGGCTGTGGTTTTGGCTCCTTCTCTTTATCACCTCCACTTTTTGGGCCTTGGTCCACTCTGCCTTCAGACAGTGAGTGGTGATAGTTTGCAGATCTGTCCAGGTGTCCTCATCCGGAGTACATTGGATGTTATCCCATCCAAGCAGGCAGTTTAACACAAGCAGCTATTTCACTGAGCTTAATTTACAACAGAAATAAAAGCGATATTTTTAGAACAAAGTTACTTTAACAGCACACATATCAAATCCATTTTAATATTTCCAAAAAGCCAATATATGATATTTATCTCTAACAGGATGAAGGAGCCCTGTCCCAGGCTCTGGCCCTGGGGGACATGGGGACGCTGACGGGGGGTCCCTGTCCCCCTGTGCCACCCCCTGGGCCCCGGCCCCCCAAACCCATGTCAGGCTCTGGGGTCAATCTTGTGGAACATCCTCTGGGGGAGGCTGCGGGGCCGGGGGTGGGGGGACCCGGGGGGACAGGGGACCCCGCTGTGCACGAGCAGGGTTGGACTGCTCTGGGGGGAGCTGTGAGGGGGGCCGGGGCAGAATGACCTCCCCAGTGACCTCACACAGTCCTGTGATGTCACACAGCCATGTCATACAGCCCCCTGTTATGTCACACGGTCCCCTGGGATGTGACACAGCCCTTGTGATGTCACACAGCCCCCTGTGATATCAGACAACTCCTGTGATGTCATATAGACCCTGTGATGTCAAAAAGTCCCTGTGATGTCTCAGAGTCAACTCTAGCATGTCAGTCTGGAATGTCATGCAGCTGCACTGTGATGTCTCAGAAGACTTTGTGATGTCAGAAAGCCGCCATGTGATGCCACAGTCTCTTCTGTGATGTCACAGCCTGCTCTCTGATGTAACAGGGACACCCTCTATGATGGCAGGGTCTGCTCTAGGCCTCACACCCTACTCTATGATGTCGCTGACAGCTGAGTGATGTCACAACCCCCTCAGTGATGCCACAAAAGCCTCTGTGATGTCATACTGCCACTCTGTAATGTCACATCCCACACTTTGACCTCACAGACTGCTATATAATGTCACAGAGCCATGCCATGATGTCACAGCCTGCTCTGTTATGTCACAGAATCCTCTCTATGATGCCATAGCTGCTCAATGACCTCACATAACAAACTCTGTAATGTCATAGCCCAATCTGTGACCACACACAACCCATTCTGTGCAGTCACACATCCCCTTGCTGACATCCCAGCTGCTCTGTGCCTCTGTGACACAGCCCCCTCTGGGCCATCCCACAGCCCCTGCCAGTGCTGAGCCCCTGTGAGCTCTGTCTGTGCCCTGCTGGTGTCCCTGAGGGGCCCTGGCAGTGCCCCAGCCCTGCTGGGCTGTGCACAGGAGCTGCTCCTGGCCAGAGCTGTCTCTCTGCAGCGCTGCCCTTGCCAGGAGCTGTGGGATCTCAGCACCTCAGGACTGAGGTGCCGAGTCACAGAGACCACCCTTGGGGGGCTCGGGAGTCCTGGAATGTTGCCAGAAGTGTCTGGTGGCTGGACTTTGATCCTACACAGGAGACCACACTTGTATGAGGATAGGAGGATTTCACCGGGGTGAATGGTGAAGGGATTAGTTAATTAGAGAGTGAAACACAGGGTTTAGGATATCTGTACAGGGGGGTTTAGAGAAGTAAGATGGAGGAATTGGGGCATGTCCTGTCCTTCTTCTTCTTCTTCTTCTTCTTCTCCTCCATCTTCTGTGGTGATGGTGGCACTTTGGGATTGGTCATTACTAAAAGTGCACTGGGCAATAAGGGTGAAAGGTATTGGGGAAAAATGATAAATATTGTACACGCAACTTTGGGTATAAAGATAGGTGACCGTCCGGAGGGGGGGGGAGTGTGCTCATGGCTGGCTGCTGAGCAGACCTCTGTCGGGCCGAAAGAAAATCTTTTAGATAAACAATTAATAAACACAGAGACCGAAAGAAGAACTGAAGCCTCTTCTCGTCCTTTGATACGCGGGCTGTCCCAAGGCCACCCCGGGCCTTTCCAGGCCCTTCAAACAGCCGAAAACCGGACACATTTGATTTGATTATCACTGCAAACCGGCTTGAACCGTGTTGGTTTTTGCACTCTGAGATCATTCCTACGAACCATCAGGTCATCTGCTCACTAGGACGATCCTGACAGATGGCTTTGCAGAATAGCTGGTATTACTGCATAGTGGTACAGAGTTAATATTGGGGTGCAAGGAAGCAGCATTTTTGAATTTCACTAGTCTTAATATGAAATGTGAGGGGAAGAACCAAAGAAGAAAAAGGGAGGGATCCAGGGGGGTTGGAGAGAAATAGACATAGGAAAATAGAGGAATAATACAATAAGTGGGGTCAGTCATGCTGAGAGATGCTGACAAATGCTGATCAGTGTGCTTGTAAGGCCCTGCCTTGCACCTGTGCCCTGCACTGTTCCACAGTACCGTTTCCTCATTAGGCTCAATGTGTATTTTCTGACTGCTCTGCAGAGGCAGAAAATCTGGTGGAGTCTGGGATTTGGTGGAGTCAGATTAGAAACCTTTTTGCACTCTTGTCTGTGTGTATGAACATTTCTGTATGAACATGTCCAAAGGCCAGATAAACAGTGATACATAGGAGGTTGATAAAGGTACCCTTTATCATCGTATACCATGATAACTTATTCTTTGGGGCTCAGTAATCCTAAGATTCATAGAATTGTAACTAAAGCCTTATGGATAGGACTTAGTTACCCTTAATCACCAATTTTTTCCTCTAAAACTACAAGTGACATCAGGTTAGTTATAATTTTACACATGAATTTCTTAAAAAAGAAGCACCATAAGGCTGCAGGACAATGTCACTTCCCAGTTGTCCTCTTCAGTTATGTTTCAAGCTTCCAGAAAAATACTTGGATTTAAAAACACATGGATTCTCACTTGGCCCCTTCCTGGAGTGCTATGGTCATGAATTCCAATGCCTAAAATGATTCCTAAATATTTTTACCGTTGTATTAGATATTGCACACAAAGAAGCACGCCCTTCTATTCAGAAAGGTCAGTTTAATTATAATGAAAAACACAGAAGGATAATATAGGGACTAATGATCCTATATTTTCAAGAAAAAGGGATGAGTATTTATGTTTTGGTGTTCTATAGCCATCCATGTGGACAACATTCCAATATGCCAAGGTATGTGTCAAAAAGGAAAAGGGGAACATGTTCCCCAGAGCCTGCAGGGACAGAGGTGCAGGGCAGGGACACCGTAGCACAGCCTGGGCTGCACAGGGCACAGGCATGTGCAGCAGCTGCAAGACAGCCCTGCCAGAGCCAACTTGGGCAGCACTTTGGCCATGGCTGCTGGGCCTGGGCCTGAGGCAGGAGCAGGAGACAAGTGACCCTTGCAGGGCTGGGGCCTCATTGCCTCCTTGTCCCTGCTCAGCAGCCTGGCAGGGGCCGTCCCATGCTCCTGCCCTTGCCATTGCACATCCCCACATGCCAGTGCCCATCCCGGCAAGAGCCCTGAGCAAGGAGGGAGGGACAGGATCTGCCTGGCCAGGGGCTGGGGCTCAGGCCTTGGCCCTTTGCATTCCTCAAACACATCCAGCTTTGCTCAGCACCACAGACACCTTTGCCTTGTTTGTCCCCAGCTGTCATCACTGCCTCCAGTGTTCTGCTCTAACTGGAACCTGGGGACACTTTCTCAGTTGTGTCCCTCAGTGAGACCCATTAAAACTTCAAGAAAGTTCAGAGTTTCAATTTAATTTTGAGTTCTTGAGAAGTTTTTTGAACACTCTCTCAGGGACTGAGTCTGATGTAAACAACACCAAATCCCCAAGAGTCTCATTAACGCCCTTGTGCTGTGTCTGGGCTGCCGAGCTTTAAAAGAACAGCTCTTCCCAGGACCAGCTCCTCTCCCAGCCCAGCAGGGCTGAGGGCTCTGCCTGCAGGCACTGAGGGGACAGGAGCCAGGCAGAGACAGGCTGAAGGCAATCAGGATTGGGAAGACATTGAGCTGAGACTTCACTTGTGAGAGTCTGCCAGAATTTTCCCTCATCACTTGGGGGAACATCTTCCCAGCCCTGTGCATGGTGAGTGTGTGGGTACAGGGCAATATCCCCTGTGCTCCTGGAGGGATCTTCTGAAGCCAGCACACCCCACAGCCTGGGGGATGTGTCAGGAGGACTCTCCCAGTTTCTCTGTGGCAGAGGAGCAGGAGGAGGAGGAGGATGTGCTGCAGAGCGGGGCTGCCCTGGGCACCGTCAGAGGGACAGGGCAGGACGGATCCTGCTGCCAGGCACGGCTGCAGGGGGTGAAGCTGGGGCTGCAGCCAGGGCTGCTCAGAGCTCCAGCCCATACCCAACTCATTTCTGATGGGACTTTTGATGAACTCATTCAGGGCTGGGGTTTCCTGCTTGGATCTCTGCTTTCCTGAATCTGTGCTCCCACTTTTCCCTGGCACAGCTTGGTGGCAATGGAAACTCAGCTGTGCAGGGCAGAGCAGGGGCTGAGACTCCTATACCATCAGAGTGAGGATTCCTGGGCACCTCAGCAAGTGCCTGCACCTGTCCAGCCTCCAGATCCATGCAGCATCACCTTTCCATGGTGCCCAAGCTGGGGGAGCTGTTCTTTCATCCCTTCAGGGCCCAGCAGCTGCAGGGCAGGGCTGGCTCAGGGGCTGGGCCAGCTCTGGCAGGGAGGCAGCCCGGGGCCACAGGAGCAGCTGGGGCTGGGACAGCTCCAGCAGCAGAGCCCTGGGCAGGGAGGGAGGGAGGCAGTGCTGAGGGAAACCCTGCTGCAGGGCAGATGTGGCACCTGCCGGGCCTGCCCTGCAGGGCACACACTGCCCTGAGCAGCACAGCTCTTGTGTCCCCTCGCAGCCAGCACAGCCCTCAGCCCGGGGGCTCGGGGCCCTCAGTCCCTCCTGGGCTGGCAGAGCAGCCCCAGAGATGAAGGGCATCTCTGCAGCCATGTGCCCATTCCCTGCTGACCAGGGCCCGAGGGCCACTGTCCTGCCCTGCTGCTGCCTGGCAGGGGCTGGGCACAGCTGTCCAGGGAAAGGCTTTTCCTCAGGCCCAGCTCTCTCTCTCACCTTGCCTTGCCCAGGTGCTGCTGGCATTGCTGAGGGGCACTCTGCAATGGCAGTTCCAGCTGCAGGGCCAGGCCCAGCCCTTGGGCTCCTCCTGTGCAGGCTGAGCACAGCAATGGCGTGTCCCAGCTCCCTGTGCCCGGGCAGCTCTGGGCAGGGCAGCCTGGGAGGCTGGCAATGATCCCACTCTTCTGACTCTGGGAAGGGCAGGAGCCACTCTGTGTGCCAGGGATCCCTCTGCTCTCAGCAGTGTCTCCTGGCTGTCCAGGGTAACAGGGGAGTGGATTTCAGAAAGGTGCAAGTCCAGGGCAGCTGGAACAGGAGAGAGGGACAGAGCAGCTCCCCTCAGTCTGCACTAAGCCTCAGAAAACCCTTCTGCCTCTCTGTAGTCTCTGTGCAGTGCAGCAGAATCTCTTGTTCTGCCTCCTGCAGTCCCCATCCCTTCATGCAGAAAACTCCTCTGCCTTTGGAGAACAATCTTTATCCAAGTCCCAAAACCAGGACTGGACCCTGCCCTCACTGTTCCCCTGCACTGACTGGGGGTCAGGGCTGACTCCTAGGTGTCCTGCAGGCCAAGGTCCAGCTCCTCATACAACATTGGCCAGCAGCAATCAGGGCTCCAGCAAAAAAGGTGAAGGAAGATATCCTAGACATAGACAGGGGTAGGTGTTTAGTGTCAAGAATGGGTCTATGAGAAAGGGCTTTGACCTTTTGGAGAGAAATCTCCCCTCAATTATCACTGTCATGCCTTCTTCAAAAGGTTCCAATGTCCAGAGACAGCAAATGTCGAACAGCAGCTCCATCAGGCACTTCCTCCTGCTGGCACTGGCAGACACGCGGCAGCTGCAGCTCCTGCACTTCTGCCTCTTGCTGGGCATCTCCCTGGCTGCCCTCCTGGGCAACGGCCTCATCATCAGCGCCGTAGCCTGCGGCCACCACCTGCACACGCCCATGTTCTTCTTCCTACTCAACCCTGCCCTCAGCGACCTGGGCTCCATCTGCACCACTGTCCTCAAAGCCATGCATGAAACAGATAAAACCTCTTGTTCGTTACACAGAAAACCTTAAAAGTAGGAGATGTGATTAAATGCTTATCTAACTTGTCTAGCTTGCTACACAGAAAACCTTAAAAATAGAAGATGTGATTAAGTGTTTGTCTAGCTTGCTACACAAAAAACCTCAAAAATAGAGGATGTGGTTAAGTGCCTGTTTGATTTATTTAACTTGCATAATTCTTTTTTTGCTTGCATAATCGCGTGGTAATCCTAAGATCTTAAGTAAGTTTTATAAGAGAAAAGGCGAAGCTCTTCTACCAAATATGGAATCAGGTCAAAGGACACAACCGAAGAAGACTACCAAGACCTTCATCATCGACCACCAGGAGGTGAGAGAAAATCTTTTCCTTCTCAAGGAAAAGATTTAGTTCACAGGAATCTTATTACGGAAGTTTTAAAAGCACTAAGGAAACCCCGAAGGTTGGCAGTAGTCCATCTAAAAGGGCACCAAGGGGGATTAGATTTACAGAGTAGGGGAAATAATGCAGCGGATCGAGAAGCAAAGCGAGCAGCACTACGAATCCTGACCCTGAAGGGAGACAAAGACATCACTGATTTAAAGGGCCAAGACCAAATTATAAAATTTAGGGAAGAAGAAAAGAAAAAGCTGCTAGAAATTGGGGCAACTGAAAATTCTGAAGGGAGGTGGTTTCTACCCGATGGGAGGGAAGTACTACCTAAAGTTATGGCCTATAGATTATTGGAGAAAGTTCATCAGAAGACCCATTGGGGATCACAAGGATTAGTAGATTATTTTGCCACCAAATACATGAGTATGGGGATCTGGGACATGGCTAAACAAGTAACTAGGGGTTGCCTTCTGTGCCTACAAACAAATAGGAAAAACCTAAGGAAGTTGCCAGAGGGAGGGCGACCTATGGCGAAAAGACCTTTTTCGCATATTCAAGTAGATTTTACTGAACTCCCGAAGGTAGGAAGGATAAAATATCTATTAGTCCTGGTAGACCACCTTACTCACTTTGTAGAAGCATTCCCGACCCCGAGGGAAACTGCTAAGGTAGTTGCGAAAGTATTACTAGAAGAAATAATTCCTCGATATGGGGTCCCAGAAGTTATAGATTCAGATCGGGGACCACACTTTACATCTCAGGTAACTCAGAACCTAGCCAAGGCTCTTGGAATAAAATGGGAACAACATACTCCGTGGCATCCTCAAAGTTCAGGACGAGTAGAAAGGATGAATGGAGAAATAAAGAAACAACTAACTAAGTTAGTAATGGAAACAAAAATGTCCTGGGTAAAATGTGTCCCTTTAGCCCTATTAACTATACGGACCAGACCTAGAATAGATATAGGGATATCTCCCTTTGAAATGCTGTATGGAATGCCATACAATCTTGAGGGACCTCAGGAGCACCCAGTTATTAATGATCAATGCATGAATAAATACTTAGCAGAATTGAACAAGTTTAAAAAGGCTTTATGAAAAAAAAAGGGATGCTTGCACAAAACCCCCCTTAGATTTTACCTTACACCAGGTGCAACCAGGGGATTGGGTGTTGGTCCGAAGCTGGAAAGAAAACCCCTTGATACCAAAGTGGGAAGGACCTTACCAAGTACTTATTACAACAGATGCAGCAGTCCAAACTGTTGAGAAAGGGTGGACTCACGCTAGTCGTATCAAGGGACCAGTGAAACCCCCGGACAACTGGAAGGTCTGCAATGTCCCTGGAGAAACCACGATCAAATTACAGCGAACTTCATGATTTGGACAATAGTCTGGGTAGGGGACAATCAATATCTTCAAGACCTCTTAACAAGAAACGGGCGATCACCGGGATATTGTAAAAGATTAGAGGACGAACTGGGTAAGCCTTACTTTAAGTCTCCTCGCCTCAAATATAAAGGACAAACCTGGGGAGGGGAGTCAGCCAGATGTGAAGAAATAAGACTAAAATGCAATTATTTAGACTGTGATTGTTACCCATTTTTATGCTTTTCTTGTAAGCTGTGTCACAAACCGTGGTGGACTCATTGTCGGAGAGGACGGGTTCCTAGGGGCATTTGCGGCCCCTGTTATACTAATGAAAGGAGACTAACTTCTATGATCTTTAATTATAAAGTAGACTCAGGAGAAATAAAGCTTGGGTCAGATCAGTGGTGGGAGACCTTTTCAAAGGGTATAAACCCCGAACGGTTCTGTTATCACTCAAACGAACCGGCCCCCTTCATCCTCGACATTCTCGAAGTGGTGTGCAGGAGAAGTAGTCCCACCATACAGTGTGATATCCCACAAATAAAAGCCAGAAACTGGGCTGCTAGCACAAGGAAGTGGGAGCAAGATTACCAAAACTGGGCTGCTAGCCTAGAGAGAAGGTGGGGAAGAGACAATCATAATTATCCAACTCCTGAAGAATACCCCTGCTGCCGAGAAGATGGTCACCCTCGAGGCTCGCTGCAACCGAGTTGTTGAGCGAGGCAGAGGGGTAATGGACCGTGGAGACAATCGGAAGTCTCGACCCCTCTGTGGGAAGTCCAGGAGATGCTGGCAGTCCTACCGCAAGATTGGTGAGCCACCACTAAGGGGAGGGGAACGGGGAAAAGAAAGACAACAAAAACAAATTTTTAAGTCCTATTCCAACCATGTGGACCACCCGGTTTGGACAAAGCTAATACTGATGTGTGTAGTGATTAAGATATCCTATGCTCAGACCCATGAACCCTTTAAGTGGTCCCTAATTAGATGGGAAGATCAGAAAGTTCTAGAAACAAAATTACTTCAGGAAAACCTAGCTTTTTGCTTACATTGTGCGACATTATACCTGTGGAACCATGTCTGAATCGAAATAACTATTACTTCTGCCCAAGCTCAAATCCTAGAAAGAGTTATTGTAATTATCCTGGGCATTATTACTGTGGTTACTGGGGTTGTGAAATTATTTCTTCAGGATGGGGTAGCACTGATAAGTTTATCACCACTGGATGGGGACCTTTTGGGTGCACATTAAGTCTGAATGCAGAGCCTGGCGGAATAGAAGCAGATGACAGCATAGAAAACGGTAACTGCGATCACATTTACATCAACATTACCAATCCCGATGATTCTGTGTGGTTCTAAGAGAATAAATGGCACCAACCCTGCGAGATGCCTGTGGAAGAAAGAGAATACTCAGAAAGGAATAACTTTAGCAAAGGTCACAGGGAAGGGGAGATGTATAGGACAAGTACTCCCAGAAAAACACCACCTGTGTGCTGAGTATGGGAAACTTAGAGATCCAGCAAAGCCAGCACAATGGCTACTCCCAGCAATGAACACAAAATGGGTTTGCAATACTTTAGGAGTTACTCCTTGTATAAATATAGAAAAATTTAACAGAACCAGTGAATTCTGTGTTCAAGTGTTAATCTTGCCCAGGATAACTTACCACTCACCTGACTACGTTTATGATCAATATCAGGGGCCAGAGCATCACTTAGTAAAAAGGGAAGTCTTCACCACTCTCACGGTAGCCATGTTATTGGGAGTCGGAGCAATTGGAACAGGAACAGGAGTAGCCTCATTAGTAGAACAACATAAAGGGTTTCAAGAACTTAGACTATCTGTAGACGAAGATTTAAGGAGAATTGAAGAATCCATAAGAGATCTCACAGAATCCTTAGATTCCCTGGCAGAAGTAGCATTACAAAATAGGCGAGGACTAAACCTTCTATTGTTACAGCAAGGAGGGCTATGCATGGCCTTACGAGAGGAATGTTGCTCATACGTCAACAAGAGTGGGGTCATCCGAGACTCAATGGCAAAACTTAGAGAAGGGTTAGAACAGAGGAAAAAAGAAAGAGAAGCTCAACAGAGCTGGTATGAAACGTAGTTCAATTACTCCCCCTGGCTTACTACTTTGTTGTCAACTATTGCAGGACCAGTAATACTGTTAATGTTGGGACTTACGTTTGGACCTTGCCTTTTTAATAAAATAGTGAATATTGTTAAAGGGAGGCTGGAAGCAGCTCACCTTATGGTGATACGCTCAGAATACAAAGCTTTGCGGGGAGCCGAAGGGGGAGAATACTTAGAACTAAGTCGATACGCATTGGCTAGGTTTGACGAACAAGAGGATAAAAGAGAAAGGGGGGATTGAAACAGATAAAACCTCTTGTTCGTTACACAGAAAACCTTAAAAATAGAAGATGTGATTAAGTGTTTGTCTAGCTTGCTACACAAAAAACCCTCAAAAATAGAGGATGTGGTTAAGTGCCTGTTTGATTTATTTAACTTGCATAATTCTTTTTTTGCCTGCATAATCGCGTGGTAATCATAAGATCTTAAGTAAGTTTTATAAGTGAAAATGCGAAGCTCTTCTACTAAATATGGAATCAGGTCAAAGGACACAACCGAGGAAGACTACCAAGACCTTCATCATGGACCACCAGGAGGTGAGAGAAGACCCCCTAGCAACAATCAACGCAAGCGCAGAGTACTTCAAAATGACACAGCAGTCCGGAAGCACTAAGAACTTAAAAAGGGGGACGTTGGGAATGAGGGTGCGGCAGTTGGTGGAGCGGAGACTCCCCTGCCGTCCAGCGCTGAAACTTTTGCTTATGCTGTATGCCTTGAATTAATAAATTCAAATTGGAAATTTCACTCCTCTTGAGTCTATTTATAACACTTTGGGGCGGTTTTCCCTTTTTGGGGGAAACCAAAGCGATGCCCTGATGCTCCTAATTAGGATAGGAGAAGTGAGGCTCCAGGGCTTCCCGCTGAGCCGGAGCCACCGGAGCCGCAGTGCCGGGAAAGCCGTGGCGGGAGCTGCGGAGAAGTTTGTTTGTGTTTTCAGCTCAATCCCCTCGGGCCCGGGCCCGTTCCAGGGCTGTTCCTCAGCTCCGGCTCTGCCCTCACGCAGCCCAGGGGGCCCTGAGAGCGTGGGGCGGGGCTGTGCCGTGTGCAGAGCACGCCCCTGGCTGCGATTGGGCGATGGTGCCGTCAGTCGTGGTTGTGGCGCACTGATTGGTGGAAGCGGGGCGGAGCAGGGCCCTGGTGGCGGGCTGAGGGCGGCTGTGGCTGGCCAGCGGTGTCATTGTCGTGTGTGCGGGCCCGCGAGTGGCGGCAGCGGCCGGAGCGCGGTGAGGCGGCGGCGGAGCTCGGAGGCGGCCGCAGCGCGGGTGGGAGCCGCGCTGGGTTGTGCGGGGGCTCGGGGCTGGCTGCGGGCCTCGGGGGCGGCAGGGGGCTCGGGCGGGTTCGTTGTGCCGTGTCCGGCCCGTGTTGCCGCTGGCGTGAGGGCGCTGCGGGAGCGGCTGCCCGCGGTCTCCTTGCGGCCGCTGCCTCGGCAGGAGCCGCTGCCGGAGCAGCGCTGGCTCGGCCCGGTTGCTGTGGCTGGGACAGAGGGGGCTGCCCCGTGCCCGGGGCTGTGCAGGAAATTCCCGTGGCCGGAGGTTTCTGTGCCCAGAGGAGACAGAGGAGTCCTGTAAAAGTGACTTTATTGCTGAGCAGAGGGAGAGGCCGTGGGGCATTTGCCGTGCGCTCTCTGCCATTGTTGTAGTTCGCAGCCTCCTTTTGATCCTCATTTTCCCGGCCTCATCTCCCTCTCCCTTTGCCGACTGGCTGAAGTATTTGGAAGGTTCAGACTTCCCAACTGCATGTCCTTGTTAATGTTCACCCCCACTTTTGTATAGCAGCCGATATTCATGGCTCTGTTAAGTTTTTATTTTTTTCGAAATTCAGGAATTTAGCGGGTCTTTCTGTGAGCAAAATCCATGTTAATTAGTAACATTTATTGAAGCTGGTAGTTTCGCCCGTTACTTCCTTATCTACTAGTCCCTGGCCCCTCGCTCAGCTGCTGAATGAGCTGCACTCTCAAGGTGTGGAGCACGGTAAAAAGATGAGAGTTGCTGCAGCACATCCGAGGAGAAACAGCATTCGTTTAACCCATGGTCTGCCAGGGAGCCACAAAACCATGACCCATTCC
>NW_026992439.1:0-80402 GCF_028769735.1 Zonotrichia leucophrys gambelii | reverse complement strand
TCTTTTCCACAGGAAGGAAAGTACAGAGTCCCAGTGTTTCAAAGGGAGATGAGAGCTGGCCCTCAGGAAACCAAGGGAACCTGGACAGTCCAGGCAGCTTTTGTCTAGGAGCTGTCCTTGGATATAAGGAATTTTGAAGGTAGATTCTCAATTTTGGCCATGGATGCCTGGACTTGAAAGATGTCTTTTTCCATGGGAAGAAAAGCACAGGCCCCCCAGTGTTTTGAAGGCAGATGAGAGGTGGCCCCCAAGAAGACAAGGCCAGCCAGAGCTGTCTGTCCTGGCAAGTTTCATATGGGAATAATCCTTGGATATAATCAAATCTGGAGGAGGAATCCCAATTTCGGCCATGAACCCCTGGAGGAGAAGGACAATTCTTTCCCACAGGGAGGAGAGCACAGAACTCCAGGGTTTCAGGGGCTGACGAGAAGCAACCCTCAATATGCAAAGGTCAGCTGGGCCAGTCAGGCAGCCCCCCAGGAGGCCCAGCCAGCCAGACCTGTTCCATGTTCTTGGATCCTTGGGGCCCTGCAGCATCACAACAGCCCCTTGGTCCCACGAGGCTCTGTAAGATCACAACAGATCTTTGTTTCCATGAGGCCCAGTGATATAACAATGGTCTCCTTGGCTCCACAGTAGCACAATGGCTCCTTGCTTCCATGAGGCCTTGCCGTGTCAAAATGATTCCCTTGTTTCCATGGGCCTGTACAATGCCACAATAGCCCATTGGTTCCACCAAGCCTTGATGTGTTACACTGGTCCCTTGCTTCCATGGGAACCCACAATGGCCTCCTGCTTCCATGAGATCCTGCAGTGTTTGCCTTGGTTCTGTGAGGCCCTGTGGTGTCACAATGGCCCCTTGGTTCCATTGGGCTCCTCACTGTCACATGAGTTCTCAGTTCCACGGAGCCCTGCAGTGTCAAAGTGCTCTCCTTGGTTCCATGGTGCCACACAGGGTCACAAGGGCCCCTCAGTTCTACAAGGCCCCATAGTGTCACAATCGCCCCTTGCTCCCATGAGGCTGTGCCATGTCACAATGGTCTCGTTGGTTCCACAAGGCCCTGCAGTTCACTGTCACAGACATCTTTTGTGAAAAATCCTTTCTTTGGGATTTTTCCCCTTCTGGGAAGCTGAGGACCCAGAAGAAGAATGTAAACAGTGGTTGTCTGCTGCTGTGGAATGTAACAGGTGCACCTGTGATTGGTCCATGTTGCTTGTGTACAACTAAGGGCCAATCAAAGACAAGCTTTCTCTGGGACAGTATCAGAGAGAGCTCCTTTTGTTTATTCATTCCTATTCTATTCTTAGCTTAGCAGCTTCTGAACTTTTCTCTCTATTCCTATTAGCATAGTCTTAATGTATTATATATCATAAATTAATAAATCCAGCCTTCTGATCATGGAGTCAAGACTTCCACCTATCTCTCTCACCCTGAAAGACCCTTGCGAGCTTTGCAACATTCCACAATGGTCCTTGAAGTATCACAACGGTCTCGGTGGGTTCCCCTGCTGGCTCACAATGGCCTCCTTGGTTCCATGAAGCCCCATAGTGTAAAAATGGTATTGTTTGTTCCACAGTCAGAATGGCCCCATGGTCTCACAGAGCTCCACAGCCCCTTATAGAGCCTCATGGCCCCTTATGGAGCCCCATAGGGTCACTGTGAACCCCTTGATTCCATGAGGCCCTGCTGGGCTACAATGGCCCCTTGGTTATACAAGGCCCTGCAGTGGCCTCTTGGTTCCAGTGGGTCCTGAACTGTCACATCAGTCTCCATGGTTCTGTGAGGCCCCACAATGTCACCCTATTGGTTCCATGAACTTTTGTACTGCCAACAACAGCCAACAACACTCTCCTAGGTTCCATGGTGTCACACTGGACCCTTGGTTTCATGGGGATTTACAGTGTCAGAAGGTTTCATGAGGCCCTGCAGAGCCCCTTGTTTCAACGAGGCCTCAAAGTGTCACAGCTGCCTCCAGGATTCCATGAGGCCCCGCAATGTCACAATGGGCATTTGGTTCCATGTGTTCCAGCACTGTTCCATGAATCCTTAGCTCCATGGGGCCCTGTAATGTCACAATGGACTCCTTGGTTCAATGGTGCCACACACTGTGACAACTGCCACTTGGCCTGCACACACCGCATAGTGTCACAATGGTTCCTTGCTTCCATGAGGCCTTGTATGGTCACAATGCCCCCTTGGTTCTGTAAAGCCTTTGGTGTCACAATGGTCTCCATGATTCCATAAGACCTTGCAGTGTCACAACAGACCATTGGTTTCACTGAGCCCCACAGTGTCACGGTGCTCACCTTGGCTCCACAAGGCTCTGAAGTGCCACAATGGCCCTTTGGTTCCACAAGGCCTCAAAGTGTAAAAATGGCATTCATGGTTCCATGATGCCCTGCTGTGTCACAATGGACCTTTGGTTCCACAAGGCCTCAAAGTGTAAAAATGGCCTTCATGGTTCCATGACGCCCTGCTGTGTCACAATGGACCTTTGGTTCCATGATGTCCCAGAGTGTCCCAATGGTATCCTTGATTCCATTGGACCCTTCATCCCATGGAGAACCACAGGATCACTGTAGTCCCCTTGATTCCATGAGGCCCTGCCATGCTATAATGGCCCCTTGGTTCCAGTGGGTCCCAAACTGTCAGAACAGTCTCCAATGTTCCATGAGGCCCCACAATGTCGATGTGCTCCCCTTGGTTCCAAACGGCCCCACAGTGTAACAATGGACTCTGGGTTCCCTGAGGTTCCTCAGTCCCAATGGTCTCCTTGGATCTGCAGTGTCACAGTGACCTCTTGACTACAAATGGCCATGCTGTTTCACCATGGCTCATGGTTCCATGAGGCCACACAGTTTAACAACGGACCTGTGGTCCCACGAGGCCTTGCTGGGTCAGAAAGGTCACCAAGAGGTTTCTCAGTGTCACAATGCTCTCCTTGGATCTGCAATATCACAATGGGCCATTGGTTCAATGTGGCCCCAATGTGCCAAAATGGATTTCGGTTCCATGGGGTTCTGCTGTCTCACAATGGACCCTTTGCTCCATGAGTTTGCTCAGTGTCACAGGATTTTGTGACAACACAGAGCTGACTGTGACACCACAAAACAGACAATGACATTGCTTGGTGACTTTTTGACATCACAGATAATTCCGTGACATCACAGATTCTTCTGTGACATCACAGCACAGCTGTATGACATCACAGAGTGATACGCCAGTGCTGGCACTGGGACATCACAAGGGTGTGGTGTGATATCCCAGAGTGGGCTGCGACATCACAGGAGGCTGTGTGACATCACAGGGACTGTGTGTCACAGGAGGCTCTGTGAATCACTCTAGGGACTGTGCCCACCACTCACAGTCGCTGTGTGAGCATCCAACCTGCTGAGGTCACAGTGGGGCTCCCCTGCCCCCACAGGCTCCCCCACACCCCCGGCACGCAGGTCCTTCCCCCTGGTCCCCAACCCCGCCCGAGCCTCCCAGAGGGGTGTCCACGAGATCGACCCCGGGCTGACCGGGGAGGGGGTGGCCCTGGGGGACAGGGACCCCCCGGCAGCGTCCCCGTGTTCCCCAGGGCCAGAGCCTGGGCCAGGGCTCCTTCACCCTGTTACAAACGAGGCCTTGACAGCACTGAAAAACTCTCCAGTAAGCGAGCAGCAAAAACCAGATTTAATATTAAGGGACAGCAGCATAAAGTTCCTTGGCAAGAGTCCCTCTGCTCCTGACTGGACACTTCAGGCATGCCAAAGAAACAAAGCAACAACAAAACCAAACTAAATCCAGGCAATCAAACCAGAAATTAACTGAAAACTGTCCCTTTGTGTGTGTGTGACACAAGGATAGTGAGGGCAAGGATAAAAGGAATATGGCCTAAAGCTTAACAGAGGTCAAATTTAACAGTACTTATACCTTAACCCTAATTGATGCCTTCAACTTTACAATTTAGCAAAAGAGCGGCACTTAACAGTATTTGACATAACTTATAACACATGACTTAACAATTTAATAGAGGAACAAAACTTAACAGTACTTAACTTAGCTAATAACTTAAACATAACAACTTAGCAAAAGAACTACTCTTAGCAGCATTTAACTTAGCTTAGATCTCGTGACCTAACATTACTTACTTACATCTGGATATCTGACTGACTCATCTATCCAAGGCATTCAAACCCCTCAGAGAGCAGCATTTCTGCCACATTTCCCCAGCACAGGCCTCCCTGTGTGCACACAGACACCAAGAGTCAGTGCAAGCCATCTGTGAGAAATTCCCCTGGGGGCAGGAAATGCTCACTGCTGATGCCTTGGCATCTCCCCAGTGGGCGAAGGGCTGAGCCTGGAGGATTGAGGGGATCGGCCCAGGCTCCGTCGTTGTTCGGGATCCCCGAGTGCAGCAAACGGGAGAGTTCCCGGCTGGGAGAGGCCCCACTCAGAGGGAGTCTCTGGCCCAGGAGAGCTCCAAGGGCTCCTTTTGGAGTGCTGTTTGCAGGGCCCCAAGAGAGGGGCTGCAGTCCCAGCAATGGTTCATCCTGGCCACACTTGGCACAAACAGCTTTCTTTGGCAGGGTGAGAACAGGGATGTTGTGCCACTGAGGAAACAAAAACAGTTCCCAGGGCTGCTCCTACAGTAATCAGGAGCTGGTTGGACCAGGGCTGCAGCTGGTTGGAACAGTTCCCAGGGCTGCTCCTAGAGAAACCAGCAGCAGTGCCTGGAGCAGACAGTGTTTGTGATGAGATGCAGAGGAGCTGAGCCCAGGGGCTGTTGGCCGAAGCCGAGGCCCAAGGAGCATTTCTCAGCTGGCAGGGTGGGCTTAGAAGAGGAGGGGGGAATGCAGCAGCACATGGCCTACGGAACAAAGGGACCATTGTGACACTGTGGGGCCCTGTGAGACCAAGGGACCATTGTGACACTGTGGGGCCTCATGGAATCATGGAGAGCACTGTGACATTGCTGGGCCTCATGGAACCAAGGGAACTGGTTTTGTGTGGCTCCATAGAATGCAGGGATCATGGTGACACTGAGAGGCCCCATCAAACCAAGGGTCCATTGTGACACCCCAGAGCCCCATGGAACTGTGGATACCTTTATGACACTTGGGGGTGGCATGGAACCAAGGGGCCATTGTGACACTGTGAGACCCCATGGAGACAAAGGTCCGTTTTGACATTGCAGGTCCTCATGAAATCATGGAGACCAGTAGGACACTTCATTGCCTCATGGGACCAAGGGACCCTTGTGCACTCTGGGGCACCACTGAACCAAGGAAATCATTGTGACATTGAAGAGAGTCATGGAATCATGGAGACCATTGTGAGCCTTTGGGGTTTCGGGAAACCAAGGAGTATTTAGGGCTGACCACAAGGCAAGAACATATCTTGGCCCTACCTCCTCCTGGAATTTTTGTCTGAACTGTGCTGGAATCCAGGAGTTGGTAGCTGTGTGTATGCTCCTCTGAATCTTATTTTTCTTTCTCTGAGAGAGGGAAAGAAAAATACTTCTTCTATTTTTGTCCTCTTGCAAATTTTGATTAACTTAAAACTGAAAAGGATTAGAGTTTATGAAGCTGAATGGGCCAAATTATTGCTTTGAGAAGTGTTTTTTTTTTTTTTGTTGATTGAATGTCCTATAAAACTTCTTTTGAAAATTTCATTGATTTTCTAAAGTTGCCAGTAAAGGCTGTTTTGTTCTTTTGAGCTCCTGAGAATCTCTGGTATTTGTATTTCTTAGTAGATCCAACTCAGAGTACACAAAAAGTAGAATTTACTTTTTAATGTCCTCTTTGAGAGATTTGTTTCGGGGAGGGAGGTCAGGGCTTGTGTGTCCTGCTTGGCACAGCCCAGGCAGGGCTTTCCCAGCCACATTCCACACTCCATTTCCCAGCTGCAGCCACTGGAGCCTCTGAGATGTGCTGCCCCAGCCCCAGGGACGCTCTCCTTGTCTGCCCATTCCCCCACGGTCTCTGGGCAGGGATGGCCTCAGTGGGGTCTGCTGACATCCTCAGCAACTTGGAGGCTGCTGCTGAATTTTCCTGCTCCAGAGGCTTGTTCAGCCTTCAGCTCTTCAGTGCAGGAATTCAGTGTCCCAGGGCTCATTAGCATTCAGGACACCTTAACAAGCCAAGCCCCTGGGAATAATTTGATTTCAGTTTTCAAATATTTTCTGGTTAATTAGACAGATTTCAGAAGTGCATTCAACTGAATATGTTCTCTTTAAAAAGACAGGGAGAAAAACTTATTTTAGGTCTTGTTTAGTTTTTTTTTTTCCCCTGTTAATAGTAATCTCCAGTTGATATTGAATCCAAGTACCTGCTCATGCAGGTTGAATGGATATGAAAATCAAGACCCTTCATGGCTGACAATCAATCAGACTCTGTCCCTACCCCCACCCCACATTTCCCCCATCCAAGCCCTGGCACTCAGAGCAGCCTTGTGCAAATCTGAGCTCCCTCCTGCCCAGGCTGCACCTGCAGCTTTCAGCTCCTTGGCTCCAACTCCCACCTGCTTTCCTTGTAGAAGGAGCTGCCCAAGACACAGAGGGATGTTCATTTCTTGTCAGCCAGCAAAAGCAAGGGAAGGCACAGCTCCATCAAATGCAAAAGTCATTCCTCTGCTGGATATTAAGGCCTCTTTCCACAGCAGACAGTGTCAGAGCAATGGAAAACACCTTCTGTGCCCAGCACAGATCCCAAGGTCCCCCCAAACCCTCCCTGCCCTGATTCTGCCCAGATATGCTCTTTGCACACACGAGTCACAGGCTGAAGTTAGGAGCTCCCTCCATGCCCAGAGGGAGAAAAGAGAGAAAGGGGATGAAGAGCTCTCCTGTGCAGAGCCAAGGTCCAAGTGCAGCACTTGCAGTGGGAACCACAAATCATCAGGTTTGTGTCCTTTGGGCTCAGGGACTGGTGACACTCAGAGGCACAGAAAGGTTTCTTGCAAACAAACACAAGTCAAACATTTGAACAATTTAATAACTATCACAGCTCTTCCATCAGGTCTCTGGGATGTCCCAGCAGCATCTGACATATCCCCCATCCCCAAGGAATTTCTGTACAGGAACAGTTATATACAAAGATAAAAGAAAAGGTAGTTCTCTGATGGATATAAAGGCAATTAAGATGTAGACTAATGTGGTATTTATTTGAACTTCGGAAAGATGGCGACTCCCTGAAGCTCAAAGCATGAAGCAAGTCAATTGAGAGGCACTGGAATGACCAGAGAGCATCAGGAGGAGGAAATCTGGGAGGAATGGGAAGGGCATTGATGCAGCTGGTCTAGTGAAGAGACGTCTAAAATTTAACAGGAGAGCTGGAAACACCTGAGGGAAGAGGGTCATGAAATATTACACTGAATAATGGTGACACAAGTAGAGGGGAAGATCAGCATTTCTTGTGCTGCTAGTACTTCAGGCCCTACAGCAACACCAGGGCCATCAGGGCAGTGGGGCAGGGCAACGGCAGCAGCACTGGCAACACCAAGAGCTGCTGCTGCTGGGCACAGCTGCTGGGCCAGCACTGATCTGCCCCCAGCTCTGCACACAGAGATTGCTGCTGCAGCTCCAGAGAAGGTTACAAAAGGGCATCTCTGCAGAAAACTTTGCGAGGAGATCCTTTAGTTTATTTAAAACCACCAAGTGGGTACCCCGTAATTGACACCATCTGTGGCTACAGGGAAGGTAGAGAGAAACAAAAAGAAAAATGGCACAAACAATGACCTTTCTATGTGGACAATATGGAAAAAATATAACAAAGAAAAAAACTCTCACAACCAAACCCACAGGAAGTATAAAATATGACTTTTATTCCAAATGATTTGCAGAAATTGGCCTGTAGTTTAATGTTTGTGAAACCATCCAGTCATCAGTCTCCTCACTGCAGCCTTGAGCTCCTCGTTCCTCAGGCTGTAGATGAGGGGGTTCAGGGCTGGAGCAACCACTGAATACAGAAGTGAAAGGGCCAGATTCAGGGATGGAGAAGACATGGAGGAGGGCTTCAAGTCAGAAAATGTGGCAGTGCTGAGGAACAAAGAGACCACGGCCAGGTGAGGGAGGCAGGTGGAAAAGGCTTTGTGCCGTCCCTGCTCTGAGGGGATCCTCAGCACAGCCCTGAAGATCTGCACATAGGAGAAAACAATGAACACAAAACAACCAAGTGCTAAACAGATGGAAAGCACAAGAAGTCCCAGTTCCCTGAGGTTTGAGTGTGAGCAGGAGAGCTTGAGGATGGCAGGGATTTCACAGAAGAACTGGCCCAGGGCATTGCCCTGGCACAGGGGCAGGGAAAATGTATTGGCTGTGTGCATGAGAGCATGGAGAAAGGCGCTGGCCCAGGCAGCTGCTGCCATGTGGGCACAAGCTCTGCTGCCCAGGAGGGTCCCGTAGTGCAGGGGTTTGCAGATGGACACGTAGCGGTCGTAGCACATGATGGTCAGGAGGGAAAATTCTGCTGAGATGAAAAAGGCAAAAAAAAATAATTGTGCAACACATCCTGTGTAGGAGATGTTCCTGGTGTCCCAGAGGGAATTGTGCATGGCTTTGGGGACAGTGGTGCAGATGGAGCCCAGGTCGCTGAGGGCCAGGTTGAGCAGGAAGAAGAACATGGGCGTGTGCAGGTGGTGGCCGCAGGCTACGGCGCTGATGATGAGGCCGTTGCCCAGGAGGGCAGCCAGGGAGATGCCCAGCAAGAGGCAGAAGTGCAGGAGCTGCAGCTGCCGCGTTTCTGCCAATGCCAGCAGGAGGAAGTGGCTGATGGAGCTGCTGTTGGACATTTGCGCTGCCTTGGCATGGGTCTCTCTAACAAAAGTAATCATGGAATAGTTGGGTTTGGAGAGGACTTTAAGTATCCCAGCACAGCCTGGGGGCACTTTCTCCCCACTGCCTGCCCAGGGCTCTGCTGCCTGGAGCTGTCCCAGCCAGCAGCTGCTTCCCTGTGCCCAGGGCTGGGCCCTGCCAGTGCTGTCAGAGCGCAGCCCAGCCCTGGGGGCTCAGCTCTGCCCTGCAGACCCCTCCCAGCTCAGGCACTGCCCAGGGGCAGCTCTGGCTCTGCAGGATCTGATGGCAATGTAAGAGCAACCCTGATGAGGCTGGAAAAGTGACACTGATGCTACTCTAAGGGGCCCTGTGCTGATTTTTTCTACTGCATGGTATATGAAGATCTGTGAGAATTTTTTTTATTTTTCTCAGCCTGAATTGAGAGATGAATATCTATGGGCAATTTCCCATCCAGGCAAACCAGAGCATTAGATTAAAAAAGCAGGAATTCCTCTGCTATGCTGCCCCTGACTTGCTGTGCTCCCTGTATAATCTACTTGGAAATGTCGTGCAGTTAAATGCCATGCTGGGAGCAGTTCTGAACAACGCAGCATCCTCCCCACACTGGGAGAACACTTCTAAGCCTTACCAGCTGTCTCCTACCACCCAGATCTTGTCCCCCAGTGCTGGGAGCAGCTGCCAGGGCTGGCTGAGAGCTGTCCCTGGCAGGCAGCAGAGTCCCTGCCCCAGCACAGCGCCCTGGGCTGCAGGACCCTGCTCTGCAGGACAGCCCTGGGCACCCCTGGCTGCTCTGCACAAGAGACAATCAGAGAATGTACTCACAGGGTCTGTAGGCATTGGGATGTTCCAGCTTTAGGAGATCACTCCAGGAGCTGCAGCTACATTGTCCTGCAGCCAGAGGTTCCTGTGCCAAGGGCTGGCAGGGATTCTGCCCCAGGCACTTCTTAGCACCTTCCCAGCCCTGACTGATTGAAGCTCTCTGTGCCTCTGTGCTGGGCCCAGGGTGGCTGCAGGCAGTGCCCCAGCCCTGCTGGGCTGGCAGAAGAGCTGCTCATCAAGAGAAATGTGCTTTTGAAGCTCTTCTTGCTTACCAGGAGCTTCCTCTGTGCCAGGAACCCAGCCCAGCTCAGCAGCACAGATGCAGGACAAGGACTTTAATGAGCCTCTGGGGCTTTGTGCTCAGGCCCTGAACATCAGTCCCTGAGAGGGAGCTGAAGAAACCTCTCCAGAACTCCAAGTCACAATCCAACTCCAAAGTTTCTTGGACTTTTAATGGGTCCCACTGAGGGATACCACTGAGAAAGTGTCCCCACACCCCAGGCAGAGCAGAGAACTGGAGGCAGTGATGAGAGGTGGGGACAAAGAGAAGCCAAGTCTTGGTGCCCTGGGGCACAGCAGCAGGGTCTGTGCCACCAAGGGCTGGGAGGAGACACCTTGTCCTGAGGCACTGGGGCCTCCTGGCACAGCCTCAGCCAGGCTGGGCACTGTCAGCCCCTTGTCCTGCCCTCAGCATCCCCCCTAGCCCACATCCCAGTGGCCTCAAGGATCTGCTGGAAGGAGTCCCTGGGGAGCCTTGCTCAGGAATGGCCCTGGGAGCTCCTGAATGCTCCCTGCAGGGACTGCAGGCTTTTCAAAGGACTTTGAGTTTGGCTTTTGCCTTGGAGTCTCTGAGAGGTTTGTGCAATCATGGCCTCCAATTATCTGCTGTAATTAGTCCCTGGAGAGCCTTAGTCACTAAAAACACTCAGTGGGCTCATTAATACTTCAAGGTACTTCAGTTATTTTAAGGTACTTGGTGTTTCCCTTTTGATACAGACTCTGTGAGTGTTTTGTGCAATCATGTCCCCAATTATCTGATTTAATGAGTCCCTGGAGAGTTTTGCACTGACACTCAGTGGGGGTCACTAATGCCTTGAGATACTCAAAGTTTTAAAGCTACTTTATGGATTTAAGAATACTTTTAGGATTCTCCTTTCCACACTGAATCTCTGAGAGGTTTTTGTGCCATCCTGGCCACCACTTCTCTCGTCCAAGAAGTCCATGATGAGCCTGTGTTGGGTGTCTTCCCCCTTTCTGTTTTACAACATAGATGGGACTGAAAATATTTTGTAAGACTTTCTTAAAACATCCAAACACACATAGAACTATTAAAAATCCAAAAACAACCAGTACGAAAATAATAGTCCTATTTAGCTAGACATCATCCAACCTTTTAGTCCCTTGGATTGGAATAGTTTATTGAACCAGTCTTTGTTTTCCATTTGAAGCTTCTTGAACCCTTCCTTCAGTACCTGAGTGCTCTTGTTGATTGACTCCCTGTGGCTGGAGAGGTTCATGCAACACATGCCCTCAGAGTCTACACAGCCCATGCCCATGTGCCCAGAGTAAAAACTCTCCCACTTTTCTTCAAGGTGGCATGTCTGATGGTCTCTATGTCTGAGAGCAGGCCACTCAATGCAAGGGAGGTAGCATAGGTTTGCTTACTTAACAGGCACCTAAGATGGTCTAATTGTCCTAAAGCTTTAGCTGCAGCCACCCAAGGTATTCCAAATTGGGGGTGCTACCATCCAATAGCTGGATTAAAGCTTGCAAAGCAAGCTCTTTGATATCATCCAATACTTCTCTGGGGATACCTACTGCTTGGTCATCTGGTAGGCTGTGTTGTCCTTCTCCAGCTAGATGGTTGAATGTCAATTCTGTCCTTGCCTCATTATTAGCATAGTCTGCTATTAATTGATTTAGTAATCACTTCCATCCCCCTTCCCACAGGGTGTATTCTGTAGGTGATAACAAAATGGTCATAATATATTTTAAATCATAGGGAGTTAAGATATGTGCTGTAAACATGGTCCTCATTAGGCCATTAAAACAAGCTAAGTCCTTCCTATGCTCTTTAGCTGCCCTACACAGATCCTTGATTTCCCCATAAACCAGTGGCTGAGACCTTGGATTTTGCCCCCTTCCTTCATAATATATGGGTGTAATGAGGAGTTTTCTAACTATTTGCCAGTCTCCTTCCTTAACTAGATGGTGGACTTTTAGGGTGGAGTTCTGGAGGCATGGCCCAGGGTGAAGGTGGAATGACTGACAGTGAGGCATGACCCACAGTTGTGGGAGTGGAGTCTGGAGGTTCATTCAAGAGAAGGTTGTGGTAGCAGGAAGTGGAGGAGCCAAGATGGCGGGAGGATGGTCAGGCCACATTCAGGATCCTTCCATCTCGAGTCTCCAGGTCACAGTGTTCCAAGAGGGCATTTCCATCACCATCTTGGAGCATCGTGGAAGGTCCAAGAAAGGCAGGTTTGAGAGGAGGTCCTGAGTTAGTAGTGACCAACGGATTGAGTTTTCGACACACTGCTTGCTGGTGAAGGGTCTCAAGGATGGTGTGGAAGATGGGGAGTATGTGGGGTGCAATGGGGTCCCTTTAGATCGAAAGGTTGTACAATTTAACTCCCACTGAGTCCCAAAATTTGGTAGTATAGATTTTTTCAGCAGGGGCATCTGGAAAAATTTTAATAATCCACCTCACAATTGATTTTAATTTGTTCTTTGTAAATATTTTGTCATGATCAGTGAGAATTAACAAAGCATCCATATATGCTCCTTTCTACTTTGGACATCTGGCTGCCCATTTTTCTCGTTCTCCACCTTAGGGGGAACAGTCACCAAACACCCCAAACCAATTATGGGATGTGGGTTCATACTGTAAAAACACAGTGGCAAAATGGGCAATGTCTTGCATTTCCCCAAACCCACCTGCAATCCTACACAGGTGAAACCGTCATTGTCCCTGCAGATCCTGGCCAAGGTCCCTCAAAGCAATGATGAATCTGCTGGCCTGGCACAATCCAAAATCCTAGGGAACACTGGCCTATCCACCAGCTAACCCCAGCTGACATGATTCAGTGTCAGGGTCCCTGTTTGGGCGCCAAAAGTCGCAATGAGGTTGGCTGTGACAAACCTTTCTGGTTCCTCAACTTCAGGGCAAGGGGGGTGAAAATGAAAAGGACCAAATGCTAGGGAAGATGAAACAGGAAAGCCTTATAAATATGATTGCCTGGCAAAAGATTTTGAGAATATGGAAACTATAAGTAAGATTGAAATGAAAGCAAGCTTTGAGACACCAAGCCTTAGTTACTGAACAACTGGAAAACAATGGTATAGCCGGCTGAAAGTAATCTTCTTTGATGAAATAATACCCTCTGCTTGCAGACAGGTCCAAGGGTCAGAGCAGACCCTACTAGCTAGGCAGAAGGGGTCCAAAGAGTAGTTTTTAGGGTTTAAAATGTAACACAGTATGGTAATGTAATGATTCTTATAGGCTGTATGTAAATGTTTAAAGATTTGTATCTTGTACTAGATTGGTTAGTGAAAATTAGAATATGCAGCACAGAAGAAGATTTATTGCATTGTAACAGGAACTCCCCTCCTCTTTTGGGTATCCATTTTGGGTGCCTCTTTTGAGCCCCTCTTTCGGGCCTGCTCCGAGCTGTGGCTGGCAGCTCCAAACAAGGCCCCTGCACTTTTTGGCAGCTCCAAACAAGGCCCCTTTGCAATAAACCCCAGGTTCCAAGACCTGTCTTCTCGTCTCCGTCCGTCCCAACCGTTCTAGTCCCTGACGATCCTACAAGCAGGATCAATGGAGTTGCCCAAAAAAACCTTTAGTAACAGGGTGAAAAACAATAACATGGAGAAATTGAGCACAGTACGAGGGGTGGGATCCAAAGACCTGAGATAAAGGTGAAGCAACAATATATACACTTGAGGGTAGAACACTCCAGAACACAAACCATAGAGGGGAAACAAGTAACAAATAGTGGAGGACAACTTGGACAACTTAGCATAACAACACTAAAGGCTTATGAGGGAACACTCAAACTCACCCTAAGTTAAACGAATGATTCCTAGGGCTTGAAACTCACGCCCAGGTCTTCCGGGGTAAAATCTGTCTGACTCTGAGTTACAGCTGGGCTAACTCCCTCACCATCTGCTTTGCTCTGGCACCTTGGGACCATGTGGCCCAACAGAGCCACAATGATGTCCTTAGTTCCACGAGGCTCCACAGTGTCACAGTGGTCCCTTAAATCCATGGCGCTCTGCAGTGTCACAATGGCCGCTTCATTTCACAAGGCTGCCAAGTGTCACATTGGTCTCCATAGGAAGGAAACCACAGAGCCCCCATACTTCAGGAGCTGATGAACGGCAACCACCAGAGGCCAAGGCAAGCATGATCTGTCTGTCTTGGCAGGTTTGCTTGGAGTAACCCTTGGATATTTGAAATTATGCATGCGGAGTCCTAATTTCAGACATTTGTGCCTGGAAAAGAGGGATGGGGTTTTTTTTTCATAAAAAGAAAAGCACAGAGCCCTTTCCAGTGTTTGGAAAATAGGTGAGTGCTGCCCCTCAGGAGTCAAAGACCAGCAAAACTTGTCTGTCCTGGCAGCTTTAGTCTGGGAGCAATCCTTTAATACACAAAAATTTGGAAGTGGAATCCTAATTTTGGCCATGGATGCCTGGAAAAAATGGGCAATTCTTTTCCATAAAAAGAAGAGCCCAGAGCCCCAGTGTTTCAGGGGCAGACGGGAGCAGCCTTCCACATTCCAAGGTCAGACAGACCTGTCAGGTGACCCCTGGGAGGCCAAGGCAGCCACACCTATTTCATGTTCCATTGGTTCCACAGGGCCCTGCAGTGTCACAATGGCTCCTTGCTTCCATGAGGCCCTCAGGTGTCATAATGGCCCCTTGATTACACAAGTCCTTAAGGATCTTAATGGTCTCCATAGTTCAACAAGGCCCCACAGTGTCATAATGCTCTATTGGTTCCGTGAAGCCTTGCTGTGTCCAATGGCCTCTTGGTTCCATTGAGGCCCAGTACTGCAATGGTGATTTCCTTGGTTCCACAAGTTCCCAAAGTGTCCCAATGGTCCCTTCCATCCACGAGACCCTGCAGGGTCACAATGCTCTCCATGATTCCATAGGGCCTTGCAATGCCACAATGCTCTCCATGGATCCACAGTGCCTTGCAGGATCACAATGGCCCTTTGCCTCCATGAGGCCCTGAAATGCAACAATGGCCTCTTGGTTCCACAAAGTCCCACTGTTTCACACTGGTCCCTTGGGACCACGCTGCCCAATAGAGCCACAATGATGGTCTTGATTCCATGAGGCCCCACAGTGTCACAGTGCCACAGTGCCCCTTGGATCCATGGTACCCTGCAGGGTCACAATGGTCCTCTTGGTTCCACAAGTTCCTACAGTGGAACAGGTTCCACAAGGGCCTGCTGTGTCACCATGGCCCATTGGTTCCACAATGCCCTGCAGTGTCACAATGGTCTCCATAGGAAGGAAACAAGTGAGCCCCAGTGGTGCAGAGGCAGATGAGAGGCAGTCACCAGAGGCCAAGTCTAGCCAGACTTGACTGTATTGGCAAATTTTTTCTGGGAGTAACCCTTGGATATAGGGAATTTCAGACACAGAATCCCAGTTTTCCCATGGGCATCTAGACAAGAAAGACAGTTCTTTTCCATAGGAATAAAAGCACAGAGCCCCAGTGCTTCACAGTCAGGTGGGAAGTGGCCCTCGACATGTCAAATTCAGTGGGATCAGTCAGACAGCTCCCAGGAGTCCAAACCAGGCAGATCTGTTCCATGTTCCATTGACTTCATGGGTGCCCACACTGTCACAGTGTAATCCTTGATTCCAGGAGGTCTGGCAATGTCACAATGGCTTCTTGGTTTCATGAGCCCCAACAGAATCACAGTGGTCACTGGGCTCTATGCAGCCCTGCTGTGTCACAATGGCTCCTTGTTTCTATGTGCCCCACTGTCTGATCTTTGACCTTTGCTTCTATAGGGGCCCCTGAGTTGCACAACGGTCTCCTTGATTCCAGGAGGTCCCGTAGTCTCACCATAGTTTCATTGGATCTCCATTGTCACAACTAACCCTTGGTTCCATGAGGTTCTGTAGTGTCACCATCGTCGCTTTCAGAGGCTGAAAGACACCTTGGGATGCTCGGAATGCCGGTGTGGGGCCAGGGCTGGGTCAGGCCTTGGTTTGTGGTGGGGCAGAGCCCCGTCCCCAGCCCTGGCCTGGCAGAGCTGTCAGTCAAATAGCAGGGGAGATGTTAACCCAGGTCTGATTAACTGACCTGTCAATCAATCACACACCAGCAGCTGGTGCTACCCTGACTCTGATTGGACAAGAACTGGCAGTCCCACCCCAGGGGCGGGCCCATGAAGGCCCAGGGGGTTAAAACCCAGAGCACAAGGCCAGCCCATGGTCTGGGTCCTGCCCTCTCTTGGGGTTTCTCTGTTAGTGATGCTGGGACCCAAGGTACCTATGTGAGTGTCTTTCTGTATGTCTTCTGTCTTTCTGTTTGTCCTGGTTGAGATCAAATTTGGGAGAGAGCCCCCAAAGGGGCTCCTCTAGGAAAGCAGATTCAACTGACCCCTCCCCCCAACCAGTTCCGGAGAAACTACCTCCTTGGAGAAAATTGGAAAATCTCTATTTATTAAACAATAGGGTCTAAACAATATTAAACAATAAAACCTCCTGCTGCCCCAAAAGAGATTACAAACTCAGAAAGTCCCCTCCCTGGGTTGCAGCTTGGCTCAGTCTCTTATCAGTCCCTCTCATGCTGGAAATGCTGCGGCCCAGGCCTGGCCCGGTGGGCCACAGGTGCAAGCTGCCGGTGCTCTTCTGGGTGTTCAGTCCAGAGCAGGTTTAAACAGCTACAAAGAAAAGGAAAAAAACCCCACAGTCCAGGAATTTCTTTGCCTCAGTAATCTAAAACAAAGGAGAGCTCTGTCCCACTGTCTGTCCATCCACAGACAACACAGTCCAGGAGCAGGAATGTGAAGTGAGTGCCATATCTGAAAACAAACTGCGCACTTCTTCTCTTCCCTATTCACTCCCTGGAACAAATCTTAAAAGTGCAGAACTTTTTATTCAGCATAAGTGGAACAAGACAATTGGGGATAAAAGCATCATATAGTCAACGTAGGACATTCCACCCATTATCCCCATATCCTCAGTTTACTACTACAACTAATAAATATTCTAACTCTACAAACAGGCATATTACACATCCAATATACAGCTATACACAGACAATGGTAGTAACATTCAGCAAACAGTGATATTTACACATAGTCTTCACCCAACAGTCCGATCTCCCAAAGGTACACATCGTGTTCTTCCATCTTTTTGCATTATCCACCATGTGCAACCTGATCCCTGAGCAAAAACAACCCCAGGAATGAGTTTGTCTGTACTTGAGGCAGAATTTATCCACATGGTCTTCCCTAACAAACCTCTGACTTGTACCACTGGGACATTGTCTCCATTTACTCTATGCAAAAGCTCAGACTGGGCAGGGCCCACTCGGTTAGTAGAGCCTCGGGTGTTAACTAACCAGGTGGCTTTTGCCAGATGCTGCTCCCAGTCTTTGAAAGATCTCCCACCTAATGCTTTCAATGTGGTTTTTAACAGTCCGTTGTACCTCTCTACTTTTCCTGCAGCAGGTGCATGGTAGGGAATATGGTACACCCACTCAATGCCATGCTCCCTAGCCCATGTCTGGATAAGGCTGTTCTTGGAATGAGTCCCATTGTCTGACTCAATCCTCTCAGGGGTGCCATGTCTCCACAGAACTTGCTTTTCAAGGCCCAGGATGGTGTTTCAGGCTGTAGCACAAGACACAGGGTAGGTTTCCAACCATCCAGTGGTGGCTTCCACCATGGTCAGCACGTAGCGCTTGCCCTGGCGTGTCTGGGGCAGTGTGATGGAGTCAATCTGCCAGGCCTCCCCATACTTGTACTTGGACCACCGCCCACCATACCACAGGGGCTTCACTCGCTTGGCCTGCTTGATGGCAGCACACGTCTCACAGTCATGGATAACCTGAGAAATACTGTCCATGGTTAAATCCACCCCTCGGTCTCGTGCCCACTTATAGGTGGCATCTCTGCCCTGATGGCCTGAGGCATCATGGGCCCATCGAGCTAGGAATAACTCTCCCTTATGTTCACAATCTAGTTCTATTTTGGACACCCCAATCTTTGCAGCCTGGTCTACTTGCTCATTGTTTTGGTGCTCCTCATTAGCTCTACTCTTGGGTACATGGGCATCTACATTTGCGACCTTCTCAGGCAGTTTCCCTACCCTGGTAGCAATGTCTTTCCACTCTTCAGCAGCCCAAATTTGTTTTCCTCTACACTGCCAGTTAGCCTCTTTCCACGTCTCCAGCCATCCCCACAGAGCATTGGCTACCATCCATGAATCAGTGTAGAGGTAGAGCTTTGGCCGTTTCTCTCTCTCAGCAATGTCCAGGGCCAGTTGAACAGCTTTGAGTTCTGCAAGTTGACTTGATCCACCTTCTCCTTCGGTAGCTTGCGCAACCTCTCGTGTAGGGCTCCATACAGCTGGTTTCCACTTACGGTTCATTCCCACAATGCGACAAGAACCATCAGTAAAGAGAGCGGATCATGTATCTTCTGCTGGCAGTTGGTTGTATGGTGGAGCTTCTTCAGCCCATGCCACTTCTTGTTCCCGTTCATCAGTGAGACCAAAATTTTCACCTTCCAGCCAGTTTGTAATTATTTCCAGAATCCCAGGGTGCTTCAGTTTTCCAATACGGGCACGCTGTGTGATAACAGCAGTCCATTTCCTCCATGTAGCACCGGTGGCATGGTGTGTAGAGGGAACTTTTGCTTTGAACATCCACCCCAATACTGGTAGTCGAGGTGTCAGGAGGAGTTGTGCTTCAGTGCCTATTACCTCCGAGGCAGCCTGGATTCCTTCATAGGCAGCCAAGATTTCTTTCTCTGTTGGAGTATAGTTGGCTTCAGACCCTCTGTAGCTATGACTCCAAAATCCTAGTGGTCGGCCTCGAGTCTCCCCAGGCACCTTCTGCCAAAGGCTCCAGGACAAGCCATTGTTCCCGGCTGCAGAGTAGAGCACATTCTTCACCTCTGGTCGTGTCCTGACTGGGCCAAGGGCTACTGCATGAGCAATCTCTTGCTTGATCTGTGCAATGGCTTGTTGCTGCTCAGGGCCCCAGTGGAAATTGTTCTTCTTACGGGTGACCAGGTAGAGAGGGCTCACGATCCGACTGTATTCGGGAATGTGCATCCTCCAAAAACCTATGGTGCCTAGGAAAGCTTGTGTCTCCTTCTTATTGGTGGGTGGTGACATTGCTGTGATCTTGTTGATGACATCGGTGGGAATCTGACGCCATCCGTCTTGCCACTTCGCTCCCAGAAACTGGATCTCTTGAGCAGGTCCCTTGACTTTGCTCTTCTTAATGGCGAAGCCAGCTTTTAGGAGAATCTGGATGATTTTCTCCCCTTTCTTGAACACCTCTGCTGCTGTCTTCCCCCACACAATGATGTCATCAATATACTGCAGATGTTCTGGAGCCTCACCCTTTTCCAGTGCAGCCTGGATCAGTCCATGGCAGATGGTGGGGCTGTGCTTCCACCCCTGGGGCAGTTGGTTCCAGGTGTACTGCACTTCCCTCCACGTGAAAGCAAACTGAGGCCTGCATTCTGCTCCCAGAGGAATGGAAAAAAATGCATTGGCAATGTCTATAGTGGCGTACCACTTTGCTGCCTTGGACTCAAGCTCGTACTGGAGCTCTAATATGTCTGGCACGGCAGCACTCAGTGGTGGAGTCACTTCATTCAATGCACGATAGTCCACTGTCAATCTCCATTCTCCTTCAGATTTTCGCACACAGGACAAATGGGACTGTTGAAGGGTGAGTGGGTCTTACTGACCACCCCCTGGCTCTCCAGCTCTCGGATCATCTTATGGATGGGGATCACAGCATCTCGAGTGGTCCTATACTGCCGTCGATCCACTATGGAAGTGGCAATTGGCACTCGTTGCTCTTCTCCCGTCAGGCATCCTACTGCCGATGGATTCTCAGACAACCCAGGCAAGGTGTTCAATTGCTCAATGCCCTCTGTCTCTACAGCAGCTATTCCAAATGCCCATCTGAGTCCTTTTGGGTCTTTGAAATACCCACTTCGAAGGTAGTCTATGCCCAAAATACATGGGGCCTCTGGGCCAGTCACAATAGGATGCTTCTTCCACTTATTTCCCATTAGGCTCACATCAGCTTCCACCAAAGTGAAATCCTGGGATCCCCCTGTCACACCAGCAATAGAAACAGACTCTGTCCCCACATGTCTCGATGGGATTAATGTGCATCGCGCACCAGTATCAACCAAAGCTTTGTATTTTTGTGGTTCCAATGTGCCAACGAATCCACACAGACCAGAAAACACAATTTTCCCTGGTCTCTACCTGGCTAGAGGCAGGGCCCCTCTAAGCCTGGTTATCCTTCTTTCCCTGGGCATATGTTTTGGATGTTCCTTCGAGGGGATCAGACAGGTCATCCTCATCATACCTGGCCGTTCGGCTACGGGCAACTGGAGCTGCTTTCCTTTTGGTGGCTTCCTTCAGTTCACGCACCCGTTGTGCCAGAACAGCAGTAGGTTATCTATCCACCTTCTCATGTTTTCCCCACAATCACGCAGGTAAAACCACAGCTCAGCTCGTGGAGTGTACCTTCTCTCACCATCTGGAAAACGTTGCCTTGGATACCAGAACCTCTGATCTGTATTGCTGAAATTTGGAGAAGGTCTTCTTTAATCTCCTCTCTAAGCTTCTTATGATTCTCCTCTATCTTATCCTCTAAGTTCTGCAGATGTGTTTCTACTGCTGCGATTCTGGCATGTGTCGGGCCATGTACAGCATCTGCATATGCTCGGAGCTTCCTTGCCATGTCAAGCACAGTCTCACCCCTCTCATCCCTCTTCATGATGGCTAAGGCAGAAGCATATTCATGTGGCCAAGGTCGTACGAGTTTTCGCCACATCACAGACGTGCATGGTACCAAGTCTGGGTTCCTAGTTGTTACATCATCTGAGAAGATAATCTCTGCCACTGCCATTTCTCTCAGGTGTTGGATCCCTTGCTCTGTTGTCTTCCACTGAGTTTGCTGCATATAGAGATCATCTGCGCACAGGTATCCTTCTGCTACACTTCTTAGGACCCGTTCCCAAGGCTGTGAGGGTTAGCCCCCCTCATCATTCCTTGGTCTATGGCAGGATCCTGTGACAGGGATCCCAAATGCCTGGCTTCAGTGCCATCCAGAATTGTAGCCTCGCCTGTAGCATCCCAGAGATGGACTAACCAACTAATTATGGATTCATCAGGTCGTTGGGTGTTATCCTTCCGTAAGCCAAGAAGGTCCTTCAGGGAAAAGGACTCAATATTTGCATCTGATCTTGCACCTGCTGCTTTGACTCCTGATTTTATGTCAGGAGGCATTGAGGTTCCTTCTCCTGCATCATCATCATCATAATCTGCTGGTCGATTGGTCTTGTCCGTGCATTTCCCACTTCTAGTGTTGGTAGCAACAGCCATGGGTTTAGATGCTGGCTTAGGCTCACTATCTGGTCTGGCTGCTGGCTTCGAGCCTGGCGTGTTGGCTGCAGCCTGAGTGACTGGGATAGCTGATTTATGTCCCTGCCCCCTGCCTGCTGCCTGACAGAATCTAGCAGTGTGCAATAAGCATATGCGGGCCACTCACTGCAAGACTTCTTTTAGGCTATCTGGTACATTCTTCAGATATCCACTCAGTGCTTGAATGTCAGGAAATCCCGATATAGGTCAGAGATTCCTCGGGATGTCTACTCCATTTCCACCATTGGATTCAACGCGTTATCTGTCAGGTTCATACCTGTCAGAATCTCAGCCAATTAGAGAATGGCGTATGAGGAGTACTAGATAATCAAGTGGTTCTTTAACAAAGAACAACTCTCATGATGCAACTGATTAAAAAGAAACAGAGCTGAAAACTCTTCCTGCTCCTTAACAAACTACATAACCACAGCAGAACTTATATGAGCAACCTAGCAGTATAATCTTGCATCATGCACAACCCAGGGTCTTTCTGGTCACTGCCCCTCTTGAAACTAGTATAGGGAAATATAGTATTCTGATAGAAAAACCAGGACAAGAGTATTAATTCAAAAGTAGACCAATGATGCAAACTTCACCATAGAAATGAATCAAAACTGCTATTAGGATTAAGAACACAGAGTAATGCAACAAAATGCAGTCAAAAGGTTCGAGCCCGATGGCCATTTTTGTCCTGTTAGGCAAATTTGGTAGAGAACAAAGGGCCCAAACAACCAGCTCCTCCACCCAACTGGTTCGGGAAGAATTCCTTGGAGAGAAGTGGAAAGAACCTGTTTATTTGACTGGCACAGCACCCCCCAGCACACAAAATGAACAACACCAGATGACACCGCTCTGAGAAAGATGACAAAATCAGAAAGTCTCTTTCGGGGGTAGTTGCTCTGTTCTCAGTCCCTCCGGTGCTGGGGCAGCTGCTGCAGCCAAATGGTGAAAACCCTCGGTGTTCCCAGGTCCCAGTCCGGAGCAGGTTCGAGATGGTCACAGAAACAGGAGAGGAGAAACAGTCCAGGAAGGAATTTGGACTGTTTAGCTAGAACTAGCTAATAAGCAGAGGCCAAAGCAGAGCAGAAGCAAGAGCAGAAAAGAGAGCAAGCAAAGCAGCAAGCCGAAAGCAAGAAGCGAAATAGCCCTATGTACTGCCCGTCTCTGTGTCCCTGATAAGAGAAACCCAAACAAAACTTCCACTCTTCAGAGCTGGTCTTAAAGGCACAGAACATATTAATGGGGATACAAGCATCATAACGTCACCCCAGGACACTTGGATTGTGAAATTCTTATTTTACTCCCAGGGCTTGAACAACTTTCTGCAATATCTTTGATGTAAAATGAGTTCCCCAGTCGGGTTCAATCCTGTTTGCCCTCCCATATCAGGGAATGATTGATTCTAGAAGTGTTTTACTTACAACATTGGCATTGGCTTTCACAGTGGGTACCATTTCTACTCAATGAGTCAAGTGATCTACTATCACTGGCAAAAACTTCCACCGTTGTATGTGGGGAAGCTCAGTAAAGTCTACTTGGATGTTTTGGAAGGGCCCTAATGCTAGTTGTCACTCTCTTCTGGGGGTTTTCCTCGTGATTTTCTTATTCACTTGTTGACATACCACACTCCATTCAGTTACTTGCTTAGCTATTCTGAAAATTCCTATGCAGTCCTAATCCCATAGAAATTGATCACTTAGCACTTGTGTACCCGAATGTGTTGTTCCATGTATGCCTTCTAACATTTTCCTGGCCAGGAGTTTATTCAACACTTGCCTCCCATCTGCTAATCTCCACTTCTCTTTTTTATCTTTCTTGGCTTCTCTTTTAAGGAGTTCTTCCTCTTCTGTCCCACTGAATATGGGGATTTTTGCATTTCTCTCATGTGTGTTAATACTATTATTACTTTTTTTGTCTCTGATTCAATTGTATTTTTAGCCTCTAGATCAGCCTAATTGTTCTCTCACTCCTCCTGAGTTGCCCCTTTTTTAGGTCCTTTAACATACACCACTGCTACTTCCTCTGGTAATTATAAGTTTTCTAACTCTTCTAAAAGAATTTTTTTTTTATCAGTCCGTTTCCCTTTAAATTGAATAGCCCCCTCTCTTCCCAAATTTTTCCAAAGGCATGCACTATTCCAAAGGCATATTTTCAATCTGTATCTATTGTTCCAGTTTTCTGTGGTAATGTTTCCAGAGCTTGTTTTAGGGCATTCAACTCACACACTTGGGCTGACCAGTTGAAAGGTTACTTTCTCTTTTCTCACTACCAACCCTTCATGCCCTATAGCATACCCCAATCCCTGTGCCCCTTTATTACCCATGAAGATCCATTGATGTACAATCATTTTCCACCTTGGAGTGGTCGATCTGTGAGGTCCTCTCTTACTTTAGTTTGATAGTTTATAACCTCTAGGTAATTATGTATTAGTTCCTCATCTGGTTCTCCATAGAAAAACTGGGCAGGATTGAGTTGGTTACCCACAATTACCTCTAAATCATTATCTATTAAGATGGCTTCATAATTTAACATACAGGAATCAGTGAACTATTTCTCAGCCTTTTGGCTTAGGATACTTCTAACTGAGTGTGGGGTATATATTTTCAATTTTCCCCTAAGAGGTAATGTCTTGGTTTGAAGAGAGATGTCTGTTAAGGAAGGCAGGACCTTCCCTGGAAGTGGAAAATGTAAACCCCTCCCTCTGAATTATTACAATTTTGTAATTAAGGGGGTGTCTCAGGCAAAGATATGGGAGCAAGAATAACAGTTCTTTATTAGGGAAGAAAATTAAACAAATAAACCATGCAGTAATACAAACAGCACTGACAGAGTCAGAATATGACCTGACACCCTGTTGGTCAGGGTGCTGGTAGCAGTCCAATTGAAATAGTGGCTGAATTCCTCCTGAAGTGGCAGATGTGGTTCTGTTGAAGCAGTGATCCTGTAGAAGGGTGTAGTTTTCCTTTGAAGTTCCAGTGATGGTGTAGATAGGCCTGGTCTTCCTCCGGGAATCCAATGGAAAAGGCTGCTGCTCCTCTGGGAATCCAGTGGAAAAGGCTGTTCTGGTGTCCCAAAATCTCAGATTATATCTAGTTAGGAATGCTTGGCTCCTCGCTCTGGGTTGAGCATCTCACAGTGGGATGATGTAATTTTGATCAGTCATGCAGTGACACTCAATGGCTCATTAACAGCAGATGTCTTCCCAGAGGGAGGATTGGTTTGTGGAAGAGATAAAGAAAACTGCCCAATTAACAGAAGATAACTGCAACACCTCTAACAGATGGGAACAGAACACACATATTGCCTTGCAATCCAGGACATTATCCACCCCTTATTCTATTTCCATCTGCATCAGAGTAAAACCGTACACACAGTTTTCACTTACGACTAGGTTTCCTTATAGTACACAACAGCTTTCTCCGTCTTCTTGCATTACCCACCAAATGTAACCAGGTCCTTGAGCAAAAACAATCCCACAGATGGGGTTGTTATTGCCTGGGGTGGAATTAATGCAAACAGTCTTTCCAAAAATACCTTTCATGTGTACAACAGGGACTTTATCTCCATCCACTGTGTGCAGGGGTTCAGACTGGGCAGGACCAGCTCGATTTATGAACCCTCAGATGTTGACCATCCAGGTGACTTTTGCTAAGTTCTTTTGCCAGTTTCTAAAAGTTCTGCCACCAATTGCCTTCAGAGTCATCTTAAGTAGTCTGTTGCACTGTTCAACTTTCCCAGCATGTCCTGTGTTGACTATATGATGCTTTTATCCCCAATTGTCTCATTCTGTTTATGTTGAATAATAATAAGTTTTGTACCTTTAAGAGTGTTACATAGAGTGAAGGGGGGGAGAGAAGAAGCGCGCAGTTTGTTTTCAGACACTGTACTCCACTCCCCCACATACCTGCTCCTGACTGTGTTGTCTGCGGACAGACAGCGGGGCAGAGAGCTCTTCTTTTGCTTTTTAGTTAGTGTTAGCTAGCTGAGGCAAAGAAGTTCCCTGGACTGTTTTTTTTTTTCCTTTTTCTTTGGACCTCTTGAAACTGCTCTGTACTGAACACCCAGGAGAGCACCGGCAGCTGCAGCTGTGGCCTCTCGGGCCAGGCCTGGCCTGCGACAATTCCAACACCGGAGGGACTGATCAGAGACTGAGTGAGCTGAGCTTCCACCCCGGGTTTTCTCAGTTTGTCATCTCTTTTAGAGTGGCAAGGGGTCTCATTGTTTTGAGATTGTTTTGGTCTTATTGTTTAATAAACAGGTTTTTTTCCACCTTTTTCCAAGGAGGTATTTTTTTTCCTCCTGGACCAGTTTGGGGGAGGGGCCGATTGGATCTGCTTTTCCCACCGGAGTTCCTTTGGGGGATTCTTCCCCAAATTTGCTCTAAACCTGGACAAATACATGAATTGGCGCCCAACGCGCACCTGGAAAAGGTGGAAAAAAGCTCTATTAATTGTGTGTTTGTTGTCGTTAAAGCAGTTAGTAGCCATGCCGCTTGGACCCCTGATGTCTCTGGTTGTGAAAGCCTCCGTGTGGCTCTGGGCTCTACACCTTTCTGAGGTTTCAATACCTTTCTGGTCATTAGGATTATTGTCCTTAACAAGTAATTTTTATGGTAGAGGGGTACGGATTGGAATAGCTGTTGTGCTGGCCTTGGTGATAATGATTTATAAAGCATTTACAAAGATACTGGCCTCTGTTTACGACATATATGGTTTATGGTTTCTTCATCCTACCCTGCATCCCAATTCCAGTAGTATGTTTTGGGAATTTATTAGTAACTACACTCACTGTGTTAGAGGAGGAGCCAAGAATGAGACTTTCCAGCCTTCCCTTTCCCTCTTCTCCTTTGGATCAGTTATGTCACTTTTTGAGAATGTTCAGTTTCCCCTGAATGTTAAAGAGACCATCTTTCTGGTATTTAATCTGGTAAGCTTCCTCTATATGGTCTGCAGCTTCTCTAGAATGAGGGCTGAGATATCCAGAGGAGCTAGTGAGACCCCTGACCCAGAAGCAGATGCAGGCGTGAAAAATCCTGAGTGGGGTGGAGAATGGGAAAATGTAGGCCAAACCCTGAAGGAATTTTCTGATCCTGTAGACTGGGATTTTCCACGGGAACAAATTCAGAACACAGCAGAGGTGGGGAAATACCTGAAAGAGAAGTGCCATGACGATTCTAAGGAGAAAAGGCTAATTGCAATAAGCTGGGCCCTGGCCTATGCTTATCGCACTTGGTTAGATAGTGTAGGGCAGCAGAGAGAGGCAGGGGGGCAGGGACATAAATCAGCTATCCCAGTCACTCAGGCTGTAGCCAACAGCCCAGGCTCGAAGCCAGCAGCCAGACCAGATAGTGAGCCTAAGCCAGCAGCTAAACCCATGGCTGTGTCTACCAGTACTAGAAATGGGAAATGCACGGAAAAAACTGATTGACCAGTGGATGATGATGATGATGGTGATACAGGAGAAGGAACCTCAATGCCTCCTGACATAAAATCAGGAGTCAAAGCAGCAGGTGCAAGATCAGATGCAAATATTGAGTCTTATTCCCTGAAGGACCTTCGTGGCCTAGGGAAGGCTTACACCCGACGACCTGATGAATCCATATTTAGTTGGCTGGTCCGTCTCTGGGATGCTGCAGGCGAGGCTACAATTTTGGATGGCACTGAAGCCAGGCATTTGGGATCCCTGTCACAGGATCCTGCCATAGACCAAGGAATGATGAGCGGGGCTACCTCTCACAGCCTCTGGGAACGGGTCCTAAGAAGTGTAGCAGAAAGATACCTGTGCGCAGACGATCTCTATATGCAGCAAACCCAGTGGAAAAGCATAGAACAAGGGATTCAACACTTGAGGGAAATGGCAGTAGCTGAGATTATCTTCTCAGATGATGGAAACACTGTAAATCCAGACTTGGTACCATGCACATCTGTGATGTGGAGAAAATTTGTACGACTTGGGCCACGAGAATACGCTTCTGCTTTAGCAATGATGAAGCAGGATGATGGTGGGGAGACTGTGCTGGATATGGCAAAGAAGCTCCGAGCATATGCAGACACTGCGAATGGCCCAACACATGCCAGAATCGCAGCAGTGGAAACACATCTTCAAAAATTAGAGCACAAGATAGAGGAGGGTCACAAGAAACTGAGAGAGGAGATTAAAGAGAGCTTTCTCCAAATCTCGGCAGAACAGATCAGAGGTTCTGGTACCCAACGCAGACGTTCCCCAGATGGCAAGAGAAGGTACATCCCACGAGCTGAGCTGTGGTTCTACCTGCGTGATTGTGGATAACACATGGGGAGATGGCATAGAAAACCTACCGCTGCTCTGGCACAATGGGTGAGACAACTGAAGATTCAGAGAGGAAGTTCCAAAAGGGAAGCATCTCCAGTGGCCAGTAACCAAACTGTCACATGTGATGATAATGACAATATTTTTGATCCCCTTGAAGGAACCGCCAAGACATATGCCCAGGGAAAGAAGGATAACTAGGCTTAGAGGGGCCCTGCCTCTAGCCAGGTAGAGGCCAGGGAAAACCGTGTTTTTTGGACTGTGTGGATTCCTTGGCCTGGCACATCTGAACCGCAAGTATACAAAGCTTTGGTTGACACTGGTGCGCAATGTACATTAATCCCATCGAGACATGTGGGGACAGAGTCTGTTTCTATTGCTGGTGTGACAAGGGGATCCCAGGATTTTACTTTGGTGGAAGTTGAGGTGAGCCTGACTGGAAATGAGTGGAAGAAACACTCTATTGTGACTGGTCCAGAGGCCCCATGTATTTTGGGCATAGACTACCTTCGAAGTGGGTATTTCAAAGACCCAAAAGGACTCAGATGGGCATTTGGAATAGCTGCTGTAGAGACAGAGTGTGTCAAGCAGTTGAACAGCTTGCCTGGACTGTCAGACAGCCCATCTGCAGTAGGATGCCTGACGGGAGAAGAGCAACGAGTGCCAATTGCCACCTCAATAGTGCACCGCCGACAATACTGAACAAATCGAGATGCTGTGATCCCCATCCACAAAATGATCCGAGAGCTGGAGAGCCAAGGGGTGGTCAGCAAGACCCACTCACCCTTCAACAGTCCCATCTGGCCTGTGTGAAAATCTGAAGGAGAATGGAGATTGACAGTGGACTATCGTGTGTTGAATGAAGTGACTCCACCCCTGAGCGCTGCTGTGCCAGACATGCTGGAACTCCAGTACGAGCTGGAGTCCAAGGCAGCAAAGTGGTGCGCCATAATAGACATTGCCAATGCATTTTTTTCCATTCCTCTGGCAGCAGAATTGAGGCCTCAGTTTGCTTTCACCTGGAGGGAAGTGCAGTACACCTGGAACCGACTGCCCCAGGGGTGGAAGCACAGTCTCACTCTCTGCCATGAACTGATCCAGACTGCACTGGAAAAGGGTGAGGCTCCAGAACATCTGCAGTATATTGATGACATCATTGTGTGGGGGAAGACAGCAGCAGAGGTGTTCAAGAAAGGGGAGAAAATCATCCAGATTCTCCTAAAAGCTGGCTTCGCCATCAAGAAGAGCAAAGTCAAGGGACCTGCTCAAGAGATCCAGTTCCTGGGAGTTAAGTGGCCAGATGGATGGCATCAGATTCCCACTGAGGTCATCAACAAAATCATCGCGATGTCTCCACCAACTAGCAAGAAGGAAACACAAGCTTTCCTAGGTGCTATAGGTTTTTGGAGGATGCACATTCCTGAATACAGTCAGATCGTGAACCCTCTTTACCTGGTCACCCGCAAAAAGAATAATTTCCACTGGGGCCCTGAGCAGCAACAAGCCTTTGCAAAGATCAAGCAGGAGATCGCTCATGCAGTAGCCCTTGGCCCGGTCAGGACAGGACCAGATGTGAAGAATGTGCTCTACTCTGCAGCCGGGAACCATGGCTTGTCCTGGAGCCTTTGGCAGAAGGTGCCTGGGGAGACTCGAGGCCGACCACTAGGATTTTGGAGTCATAGCTACAGAGGGTCTGAAGCCAACTATACTCCAACAGAGAAAGAAATCTTGGCTGCCTATGAAGGAATCCAGGCTGCCTCGGAGGTAATAGGCACTGAAGCACAACTCCTCCTGACACCTCGACTACCAGTGCTGGGGTGGATGTTCAAAAGCAAGGTTCCTTCCACTCACCACACCACCAGTGCCACATGGAGTAAATGGATTGCTCTGATCACACAGCACACCTGCATAGATAAACTGTATCATCCTGGGATTTTGGAGGTAATTACAAATTGGCCCAAAGGTGAACATTTTGGTATCAAAAATGAAGAACAAGAATCAGTGACATAGGCTGAGGGAGCTCCTTCATTTAACCAGCTGCCAGCAGAGGAAACATGCTACACTCTTTTCACTGATGGCTCCTGTCACATCGTAGGGATGAACCGGAAGTGGAAAGCTGCCGTATGGAGCCCCACATGACAGGTTGCACAAGCTACCGAAGGAGAAGGTGGATCAAGTCAACTTGCAGAACTCAAAGCCATTCAGCTGGCCCCGGACATTGCAAAAAGAGAGAAATGGCCAAAGCTCTACCTTTACACTGATTCATGGATGGTAGCCAATGCTCTGTGGGGATGGCTGGAGACGTGGAAAGAGGCTAACTGGCAGCGTAGAGGAAAACCAATTTGGGCTGCTGATGAGTGGAAAGACATTGCTACCAGGGTAGGGAGGCTACCTGTGAAAGTCTGCCATGTAGAGCCTATGAGGAGCACCAAAACAATGAGCAGGTAGACCAGGCTGCAAAGATAGGGGTGTCCAAGATAGACCTAGATTGGGAACACAAGGGAGAGTTATTCCTAGCTTGATGGGCCCATGATGCCTCAGGCCATCAGGGCAGAGATGCCACCTATAAATGGGCACGAGACCGAGGGGTGGATTTAACCATGGACAGTATTTCTCAGGTTATCCATGACTGTGAGACGTGTGCTGCCATCAAGCAGGCCAAGTGAGTGAAGCCCCTGTGGTACGGTGGGCGGTGGTCCAAGTACAAGTATGGGAAGGCCTGGCAGATTGACTGCATCACACTGCCCCAGACATGCCAAGGCAAGCGCTACGTGCTGACCATGGTGGAAGCCACCACTGGATGGTTGGAAATCTACCCTGTGTCTCATGCTACAGCCCGGAACACCATCCTGGGCCTCGAAAAGCAGGTCCTTTGGAGGCATGGCACCCCTGAGAGGATTGAGTCAGACAATGGGACTCATTTCAAGAACAGCCTTATCAACACCTGGGTAAGGGAACATGGCATTGAGTGGGTGTACCATATCCCCTACAATGCACCAGCTGCAGGCAAATTGGAGAGGTACAATGGACTACTAAAAACCCAGTTGAAAGCCCTGGGGGTGGATCTTTTAAAAACTGGGAGCAGCATTTAGCAAAGGCCACCTGGTTAGTTAACACCCAAGGTCCCACCAACTGAGCAGGTCCTGCCCAGTCTGAGTCCCTGAATATAACAGATGGAGATAAAGTCTCAGTGGTACGTCTCAGAGGTTTGTTGGGGAAGACTGTGTGGATCAATTCTGTCTTAAGTACAGACAAACCCATTTGTGGGGTTGTCTTTTCTAAGGGACCAGGTTGCACATGGTGGATAATGCAAAGAGATGGAACAACACAATGTGTACCTCAGGGAGATCTGATTGTGGGGTGAGAATGATATGCAATATCACTGTTAATTGGATGTTACTGCCATTGTCTGTACATTAAACCATACAGACATGAGATAGAAGGAAATGTGTAAGTGTCAAAGGTCTGAGCAAGTAAAAGATGGAGAAGGAAATGTTCAAGTGTTGAAGGTCGGAACAAGTTGACAGATAGAGTTTTGAGTGAGTAAAGTGAAAGAGGGGAATCCTGCAGCTCTGTAGTATGGGGTCTGGATTCAGTGGTCCAGTGTGAGGATGTGATGAGGTCATAATGGGTATTGCTTGTAAAATTTGGGGGAACAGATGGAAATTTTGTGTGAATAAATGCATGATGCGTGGTAGTATATTGAACATATGGGGATAAGGGGTGGAATGTCCTAGGGTGACATTATGATGCTTGTATTGCCATTCATGTGTTCTGTTCATGCTGGATATTATGTTCTGTGCCTTCAAGACTGGCTCTGAAGAGTGAAAGTTTTGTTTTGGTTTCTTATCAGCTGCTCTCCACAGCTGGCGGGACACAGAGATGGGGCAGTGCATAGTGCAGCTTTAGCTTTTTTGCTTTTGCTTTTTACTTTGTTCTCGCTTTTTCTTATGCTTTGTTTCTGCTTGCTCTTGCTTCTGCTCATTAGCTAGTTTAGCTAAACAGTCCAAATTTCTTCCTGGACTGTTTCTCCTTTCCTTTTTTTGGACCTACTTGAACCTGCTCTGGACTGGGATCTAGGAAACACCAAGAGTTTGCACCCTGTGGCCTGCAGCAGCTACCCCAGTGCCAGAGGGACTGATAATAGAGTGACCACTCTCAAGAGAGACTTTCTGAATTTGTCACCTTTTTCAGAGTGGTGAAAGAGTGGTGTCGTCCGGTATTGTTCATTTTGTGTGCTGGGGGTTGCTGTGCCTGTTAAATAATCAGGTTTTTTCCACTTCTCTCCAAGGAATTCTTCCCAAACCGGTTGGGTGGAGGGGCTGTGTGGGTTTGCTTTCCGGAAGGGCCCTCCTTTGGAGGTTTTCTCCCAAATTTGCCCTAATCAAGGACATACGATTAAGAGACTTAAACAGCCTCATGGAACCAAGGGGCCGTTGTGACACTGAGGGGCACCATGGAATCATGGAGGCCATTGTGATGCTATGAGGGCCCATGGAATAAGCAAAGCATTGTGACACTGTGGGACCTCATGGAACTAGTGAGAGCATTGTGACCCTGGGGGTCCCAACAGATCCAAGAGGACCATTGTGATACTGAGGGGCCTTGTGAAACCAAGAAGCCTTTGTGACACTGCTGGGCTGCATGGAACCAAAGGTCCATTGTGACATTGTGAGGCCTCATGTCATCAGGGGTTCATTGTGCCACTGTGGAGCCAAAGGAGACCATTGTGACATCGCAAAAGCCCAGGGTCCAAAGGTCCAGTGTGACATTGCAGGGCTCATGGAACAGAGGAGTCACCTTACATTGTGGGGGCTGGGGAACTACGGAGTCCATTGCGACACAGCAAGACCTCATGGAATCATTGGGACCATTGTGACACTGCGGAGCCCCATGGAAACAACTAACCATTATGGCACTGTAGCGCCTCATGGATCCAAGAAACCATTGGACACTATGAGGTCTTGTAAAACCAAAGGAATAAGGCACAGGTCGGGCTGGTTGGGCCTCCCATGGACTGCCTGTCTGGTCCAGCTGACCTTGGCATGTTGAGGGTCTCTTCTCTTCTGCTATTAAAACACAGGGACTCCATGCTTTCCTTCCTATGGAAAAGTACTGTCCTTCTCCTCCAGGCACCCATGGCCAGAATTGGGATTTCATGGCCAAATTTCCTTATATCCAGGGATTGTGCAAGTAGGAATATGGCCGGGACAATTCTGTCTTGCAGTGGTTTCACAGGGGTCACCTCCCATCTGTCCCCAAAACATTGAGGAAGACTGTGCTTTCCTTCCAATGGGAAAGAACTGTCCTGCTTCTCCAGGTGCCCATGGCTGAGATTGGGCTTCCACCTCCGAAATTCCATAAATCCAAAGTCTGTTTCCAGACAAAATGTGCCAATACTGACAAGTCTGGCTGGCCTTGGCCTACTGAGGCTCTCCAAACACTGGGGCTCTGTGCTTTCCTTACTATCGAAAATGAACTGTCCTTCTCAGACAGGTGCCCATCGCCAAATTTGTGTTTCACCTCCAACATTCCTTATTGCGGCAGACTGGAGGAGATTGTTGGCTCCAAACATTTTGTATGTGGGGGAGGAAGGGGCAGGTCCAATCTTGCCCTGCCCTGGAACCCCAATTCCCCCAGAGCCTCTATCCCAGCCCAGTAGTGTCATCTAGTCCCTGGCACAGCACAGGCAATGCTCCTCAGCCACTTCTGGAGCCCCAGCCCAGCTCCTGAGGGACCAAATGAGCCCAAGTCCCACCTGGGGGAAGGGCTCAGGGAGACCAAGGGGTATTTAAGGCTGACCACAAGGCAAGAACACATCTTGACCCTGCCTCCTCTTGGAATTTCCATCTAAACTGTGCTGGAATCCAGGAGTTGGTAGCTGTGTGTGTGCCTCTCTGTATATTTTTTTATTTTTCTCTTTTTCTGTGTCTTCTTCTGTTTCTGTGCTCTTGCAAATTTTGATTACCATTAATTTGAGCAGGCTGAGAGCTTGTGAAGTTGAATGGGCCAAGTCAATGCTTTGAGAAGTGTTTTTTGTTGATTGAATGTCTGTCATAGTTTGACATGGGAAGAATTTTAAACAGTAATACAAAACTTTTTGTGTAACTGACAATCTGATAAACCACTAAGATAGTGAACACATCTCTGTGAAACACATATTTTAAAGATGAAAACCCAGGAAACTCCTCTTTCTTTTCCAGTCAGCAAAGAAGTAGCAGACCCTGGCCCCAGCCCCCATTTCAACCAAACCAAACCAAACCAAGCAACCCTGCCATGGACTGAGCCCCTTCCTCCCTCCCCAGGCTGCTCCCCACCCCCCCTCCATCGGCCCCATTCTAACCAAACCAAACCCCAACAACTACCAAACAGGAAAACAAAAGAGGCCACAAAACACCAACCAGAACAAACCTAGCCACTGCTGTTAAAATCTTACTATCAAGTCCCCTCTCCCCAACACATTAAAAACCAAAAACCCCTACAACCTACAACCCATACAAAATAACCCTACAACTAAAATTAAACACAACCGCCCCCCAAAAAACAACCCATAAAACTAATCCTAATACAACCCAACCAGAACTTCCACCACAAGTTACTGGCAGGTCAGGTGTTAAGCCTTTCAATACTTCAATCCTCCCACAAGTAAAAGAAAAAAACAAAATACAAGCATATAAAAAACCAACATAAAACCATAAAAATCAGTAAAGAAAAAATTAAAACCCAAATAAAAAATAAGAAAAATACCTTAATCCTAAACTAAAATCCACTTGAAAACTATAAAGAAAAAATTTCTTTTTATAGCACATAAAATTATGAAAAAATTAAAATATTCAAATTATTATCAAACAAAACCTCTATATTAAAATAAACAAATGTTAAAATTACTGTAATTTCATCTAAAGTTTAAACAGGAAAAGAAAAAATGTAATCCAGTGCCCCCAGGAGAAGATCCCTATTCCTAGAGATAAAAAATAATTTTAAAAGTAAATAATAAAAACTTTTAACTTTAAATCACTCATCTTTAAAACAATACCCCATAAGTTGACAAGGCCCATCAATAAGCTGTGAAAAAGCTTGTAGCAATAAAAACAACAACAAAGTTCCCCAGACAACTGTTAACAATGACAAAATTAGGAACAACAAAAAACCTATTATTTTCCTCTTGGGAAAAAATCTCCAAAACCTTGACAAGAAAAACTTCTCTCCCTAAGTAAACTAAAAAAGACTATTCAAGAAATAGTAAACCAACTAGAAATTTTAGGTTTACTATACATTGGCAGTAAAAAGAAAAAGTTGTAAAGAAAAAAAAGTGTTCTAAAGAGTTTATTTTATTTTTACTACTTTTTTCTTTTTAAATTTACCTTTTATTTCTTTATAGCCTTTTAAACTGTTGGGCCTACTTCACGTTTCTCCTAATCCTATCTCACAACAAAATAAATACATAAATAACAAACTGATACTAAAACCAACCACACAAATCAATACATTAATTAAGAAATCTCAAGATTAGAAAAATCTTAAATCAACAAACCAAAACCACTACTATGTCATAATAAACCACTTGCCAATTTTTCTCTCATTGTCTAAAGTTCTCAGTAAAGGCTGGTATTGGAATAAGAATCCCAATATTACCAGTTAGATTGTGCCTGGGGCAGTCTGACCCTCGCTGCTGAGCCAAAGGCGGCTTCTGTGGTGCATCACCCCAGACACCCTTAGCTTGCTGATGGTTTCAGCTGGGCACTAAACAAGTCCAGGCTTGTTAGGGACTCCGTTTACCTTAGGAAGAAGCTTCAGGCGAAGGTGAAGAGAAAAAGGAGGGATTCTGCTGGAGCGTTTAATATCCAGAGGTTTATTCCATGGTGACACAGGTCTGAATCTCAGGAAGAACCCCAACAGAATGGCGAGCACATGGCCTGCTTCACCTTTAAACTCAGGGGAAGGGGAGGGGACAGGTGAGCCACCAACCAGGTGGGGGGGGGCGGGGTCTCAAGGGACGAGGGACACCTAGACAGGCCAATGACCTCTAGGCCTGAGGGGCATCCTTTGAACTTGACCAACCACACGACGCCTTGTTGGAATGTTAAGCCTGATTGACAGGACTCACTCAGCAAGGGGGCGAGGGGGGGAGAAGGGTTTTGGCACACCTGGGTAAGGGACCCGGAAGTTTAAAACACACTGGAACATCTCCCCCTAGTTTTGTTTAAAAAGAAGAGGACTGGGCTTGTAGTGCAGAATGCTTGTCAAACCATGGTTGGTAAATTGGTTCTTCCTCTACAGGACGGTCAGTGTTTTCCACTGAGGCTTCCAGGTCATCCATTGGAGCACTGAGGGCTTCCAAATGGTAGACCTCAGGAGCGGGGATGACCTTGAAATTAATTTGAGAATCATGCATTTGATTAGTCCAAAAACAATGCTAACAACTACAATAACTATAACTAAAATAAACGGCACTAAAACCACAGTTTTCAGAATAGATCCCAACCAGCCCGAGAGTCCCCAGCCTTTGAATAGTCCATTCAGCCCATTGTCAGTTTCTCTGATGATGTCCGAGAGCTTTTGCCAAGGTAGTCCATACGTGGTTTGGACTGAGGGACTATGCAGGAGATCGCAGTTGGAATGATCATGGGTAGGACGAGAAGCAGGCTCGGTCTCATGGCGTCTCAAGGCTACACACGAACAGTGGGATCTAAACTGGTACAAAAACTTGAAACAAACATATATTACAAACTATTCCAGATAGGAGGCTTAAATAGAATTTCCTCCAGAGAACGCGTGGGGCGTTTTCTTCTCCAGGCAGCATGAGCAACCTGGGGTGCTTCTGTAGATTTCTCTGAGACTTTGGGAACATAGGGGTTTACCCATTTGGAAGGAACCCACCTTAAACCAGAGGGAGTGGACACACAGGCGAATCCACGTCCCCAAGTAACCAATTTGTAAGGTCCCACCATTTTCCAAGTTTCAGGTTCCTTTACTAAAACTGGAGGTTTTTCTTTCATCAACCTATGACTGCTCCCCCCAAAGTGGCATAGGATGGGTGGGTTCAGGCTGTCAAAAGAACAATTCAGAAAATTGATTGTGAATAGCGCCCTGGATAACTGGATATGGGGAGGTTCTACCTTCAGAACCTGTTGTTGCTGGTCCAGGACTCTTTTAATATCCCGGTGAGTTCTTTCTACAATGGCTTGATCTGTAGGGGAGTAGGGGATGCCAGTTTTGTGCTCTACTCCCCATTGCTGCAGGAAGCTCCCGAATTCCTTGGATTTATAAACAGGCCCATTATCAGTTTTCAGCTCCTTGGGGATGCCCATGAAAGAAAAAGCCTGTAAGAGGTGCTTAATAGCATCGATAGATGATTCTCCTGTGTGGGCAGAAGCATAGACCGCTCCAGAAAAGGTATCTATTTCTGCAGTCCAAAAGCCTGCATGTGTGTTACATCTGTTTGCCACAGTTCACAACTGTTCAGTCCCCTTGGGTTTGCTCCCGTAGTCACTGTAGGGAGTGCATGTTGTTGGCAATTTGGGCATGTGGCCACAATTGCCTTGGCCTGTTCTCAAGTGATGTTAAACTGACGAACCAGGCCAGGTGCATTTTGGTGGAAAAGCTGGCGGCTGATTTATGCCTGTTCAAAAACATTTGGGAGAGTGGCCATCACTGCAGGTGCAGCAAGAGCATCTGCCCTTCTGTTGCCTTCGGCGATAAACCCTGGCAAGTCAGTGTGTGACGTGACATGCATCACATAAAATGGTTGCTCTCGGTGAGTGACTAACTTTACCAGTTTTGAGAGCAATTCAAAAAGTGCGATGTTAGACACTTCTTGCAGTATTGCTTGATGTGCCCTGGATACTACTCCTGCCACGTATGCAGAGTCTATAATCAGATTAAATGGTTCTGAGAACCTTTCAAAAGCCCTAACATCTGCAGCCAATTCAGCAACCTGAGGTGAGCCTTCCACTTCAGCAACGTCTGTCTCCCACTGCTGCGTTTGAGAATCTTTCCAAGTCATAACAGACTTGAGAGACCTCCCAGACGCACCTGTAAAGACAGTCAGAGCCCTTTTTAAAGGTCTCCTACTTAGAGCACTTCTCAATTTTAAAGTAAATTGAACATCTTGTTTGAACAATTTGTGAGCGGGCCGGGCTACTGAAACTTGTCCTGAGTAGGAATCCAGAGCAAACTGCAACACTTCATTTTCTTGAAACAATTGTTCCAGTATTTTCATAGTGTTTTGACCTGATTTTAACTCAACTGGAATGTCAATGCACCTAAAATCACATCCTGCTAACTCCCTGATCCGGGTCCTTGCTTTTCGGATCAGTTCTGCTAACAGCTCCTGAGGCTTTGTCAATCTCTTGGACCTTTTGTGACTGAGGAAAACCCATTCTATGATCAAGAGAGGGTCCCTCTGGTCCGGTCCTTTTTTGGTGTGTTCTTTGCCTTAGGTGTTTGTTTTTCCTCCCACTGAAAAATAATTCCATGGAGGTGTGGCAACTTACCTAGAATGATAAATTTGAATGGCAGGTCCGGCCGGCATCGGTTGGCCTGTCTTGTGGACATTGCAATCTGAGCCTTTTCTAGAGCTTTCCGTGCCTCTGGGGTAATAGACCTAGGAGCACCTGGGTCTTCTCCCCCTTTCAATAACTAGAAGAGAGGGGCAAGGTCTTCGTTAGTCAGACCGAGCCACGGTCTTACCCAGTTCAAAGACCCACACAACTTGTGGACATCCGCAAGGGTCTTGATCTTTGGATTGATTTCTAGTTTTTGAGGAACAATGGTCCTATTTCCAATTTCTAGGCCCAAATACTTCCAAGGTGGCATCTTTTGAATTTTCTTTTTTTGGAGCTTGAACCCTGCAACAATCAATGCATCGATCGTTAGGTCAAGCACATGTGTGAGTAAATCATCATTTGGGGCACACACAAGGATATCATCCATATAATGATAGATGATGGCCTTCTCTGCGGCTGCACGTACTGGGGAAAGGAGGGAAGAGACACACCACTGGCAGATAGCTGGCGATACTTTCAGGCCCTGAGAAAGAATGATCCAATGGTACCTTTTCATAGGGGATTCCATGTTGGTGGAAGGGACGGAGAATGCAAAACGCGGTGCATCGTTAGGGTGCAAGGGGATTTGTAAAAAACAATCTTTAATATCAATAACAGCTAATTTCCAATCTTGGGGAAGCATTGTTGGGGATGGCATACCAGGTTGGGTAGAACCCATATCTTCAATTACATTATTAATTTGTCGGAGGTAATGAAGAAGTCGCCATCTCTTTTTGTCAGCTCTTTGGATGACAAACACTGGAGAGTTCCATGGGGACATGGTCTCCACAATGTGGCCCTTTTTTAATTGCTCTTCCACTAGTTCCTCAAGCACCTTTATTTTTTGTTTACTGAGCGGCCACTGTTTCACGTCAACTGGTTTGTCTGTTTTCCACTTTAGGTTTTGGATGGGGCGCTGTTGTTCAATGACTGCTGCACAAGGATGCTGTGGAGAGTCTGGAATATCAATTGTGACACCCCACTGGGCCATTAAATCTCTCCCTAACAAAGGTTCCGAATAATCTAACACAAACGGACGGATATTTGCCAATTGTCCGTTTGGTGCCTCAATTTGAACAATGCTTTTAGATTGTCTTGCCAATTGCAGACCTCCTACACCTCGAAGGTGACCGGCAACATTTTGCAAAGGCCAATGTGCTGGCCAGTCTTGTACTGGAATCACTGTGCAGTCTGCACCTGTGTCTACAAGCATCTCAATGCATTTTGACTCCCCACTCCCACTGACATTGCACCACAATTTGGGTTTAGCTTTCCCAATAACTTGGACCCGGGCGACTGTGGGTCCTTGTTTTTCAGTACTTTCAGGTAAGGATGGTACAGGGATAACTTGTGCAACAATTTGTCCCTTGGGAAGAAACAGAGATTGTTGGAAACTGTGCAGGCCGAGAACGAATTGCTTGGGATCTGATGTTGTCATTCCTGGAGCAATCTCGATCTCTTGTGGTGTGTGTTTGGTGTCCCCAATGACGATGTACTTACAACGAATTCGGTTCCAAGTATCCTTCTGTTCAGGATTTACAGAGACAAAATGCCAGTCAGTGTCCTTCAGGTGGAGTGACTCTGTCAGCTGCAACCTGTAAGGCTCATTGACAGAAGATGTGGTTAACATAGGATCACCTAAATTATAGCAAAGGTTATTTTGTTTCACTTTTAACAGTGGACCAGCAGACTTGGTCTTTGAAGCACCTGCTTCACTTACACAAATGTTAATAATATCGCGCGCTTGATTTGTTTTGCTACCCTTATTCCCTTGGCCTGCTCTTTTTGTGTCTGCACGTCTGGCAGGCGGGCGCTCCCTTTTCAGTTTTTCTATTGCTGTTGACCCCCAGGGAGGGCTTGTAGTTCTCCTCCCCTGCCATTTCTAAATTCATCAAATTCCCTTTTTCAGGGGGCACTGGTTACTCCAGTGCCCAAGGTTGTTACAAAGCAGGCATGGTTTTGTGGGCTCAACCATTGCTGCTCTCCGCTGCTGCCCAGGTTGCTGCTGTGCTGAGGGAAAAGGTGCAGGGCTGGCAACGGCGACACGCTGAGGTGGTCTTGGCAGCAGCCTTGGTCTGGTGTCTTCAGCCACACTCATCAGAGGCACTTTCCTGTTACAGACTAGAAGCATATCTTTTAGTGTAGGGGAGGTTCTATAGGAAGGCTCAGGATTGCCGCTTGACACTGTTCATTTGCATTTGTAAACGCTATTTCCTCTAAAATGGCCTCCCTAGCATTCACTTTTTTAACTTGTATTTCAATGGCTCTAGTTAACCTTTCTACAAATTTCAAAAAGGGGTCTGATGGTAGCTGTTTAATTTTACTCTAGGGCTCAAAAAGCCCTTCAGGTTGGAGGGAAAAGAATGCTTTTTCAGCTGCTTGTTTTACTTTCTCGAGTGTTTCTGCAGGAATTGCTGTAGCTTGGATTGAGGGCAAAGACCATTGACCCTCACCACAGAGGTCCTCCATGGTGATAGGGTTACCATTGTTGTCTTTCGCTGTGTTTGGATCAGCGTGCAAACCTGGGAGAGCATCTTTAAGCAGTTGTTTCCATGCTAATTCACAGAATTTGAGTCTGCGGAGGTCATGAGGCAGGAAAAAAGCTGTTTTAAATCATGTGGGATTACCACAGTCCTACTCAGTGCAGAATTTAAAAGGCCACGGAAATATGGACTGTGTGGACCATATTCTTTATGAGATTTACAGATCTTTTTAATCAATTGTCGTCCAAAAGAACTCCAATTAGCAGTTGGAACTGCTCCTCCCTGAGCTGCAGGCTGAAAGGTAAGAGGAGCCAGTGACAACATGGGACTATGCATTGGGTCTGCTGTTCCCTGCTCTGTATCCCTTGAATCGGAAGCATTGGGATCACAGCTACAGGTTTGGGGACAGGCAGTGGGTGTGTCCCCACCGTGGGAACCCGGGGAGAGGGCGGGGACGCAGTGGGCACAGGGGGCGGGGACAGGGAGCTGGCAAGGGGCGGGGATACCATGGGAACAAGGGGCGGAGTCAAGGGGCAGGCAGGGGCAGGGACCCCTGGTGAACGTCAGCAGATGCCGCGTGGGAGGAGTAGAGAGGCAGAGCCGAGGGTACTGCAGGAAAGGGAGGGGGAGGGGGGAAGGTGTCACGAGGAACAGGAGGAGAGGGGGATGGGGATGGAATTTTAGGATGCTTAAGAGGCTTTTGGGAAGAAGAAGACCAGGTTTGGGAAGATGCCAAGTGGCATCCACCTATTTGTGGACCCCCTGGGGACTGGGGGCCATTTTGGGCATCACTGCTCTCTGGAAAGCTGACACGTGCTCTGGGTTTCAGAGGAGGGGATACAGGGGGTTGGGAAAGTTTCCACGCAGCCTGGCCAGGGCCTTGTGGACAGGACAACTCAGGCATTTTTGCAAACTCTGGGAGTCGACTTCCCAATGAGTATGCTCTCTTTAAAATACCAAGTTTTGGGGAAGAGGTTTAGGGGTTTTAGAGCTAGGAGAGGGAAAAACAGGGAAAAGCAGAGGTACATGGCTTGGCATTTGACTTTTTCTCCAATTCCCTTTGTTTGAGCAATGTTTTTCAAATTTGTGAACTCCAGAGCACAAATTTAGCTGAGGGTGCATTGCCAGTTTGTCCTAAGGTTATCAATTCATTCCCAACTTTATCCCAGAATTGAATATTGTGGATTTCTTCAGGGGAGATTTTTGGGAAGTGTAGAAAGAGCCATCTTATAAACTGTTTCAATTTTCCTTTTGAGAACTTCACATTACCACTGACTAAAATGCTAACAATATTATAATACACTCCTTTTTGTACAATGCTGAGTTTTGAACCCATGTTAGGTGTAAAAGGCAAAGTACTAATCCCGCCTGACCAAAAACAAAGCCAAAATCAGCTACCGATTTCTAAAAAAACCCCCACAGATAGGAAAGTGATAACGAACAGACAAAAGCCTTTCAATGCAGCTGTATAAACTGCTTTTAAAATTCTCGGGCAGCAGCAGCAGGGCACGCCCTGCCAAGCCGAGGCAGACACAAAGCCTCCCACGCGGTGGAATGCAGCCCCCCCCGTGGAGCTGAGAGAGCAAGCAGCCTCCCCCACGCCACATGGCAAGCCGAAACCGGGGCCCCCCGCGCCGCGTGAGCAGAGAACACCCCCCACCCCGCACCGAGAAAGACCCCCCGGCCACGAGGAGAGCCCCCCTCCCCCGCACAGAGAGAGAGAGAGTGGAGTCCCCTCCCCTGTGCCACGTGGCAAGCCGAGCACACTGTGCTGCCGAGCTGGGGGGAAGGGCAGAGAGCACTCCCACACTGGCGCGAATTCCAAAAGACAGCGAAACAAGCGGCAGAGAGCTAAAAGCCTAGAATGCAATGACTTCCCGTCTGTGGGGCTGCGCAGCCAAAAATGCAAAGGCATAAAGGAACAGAACTCACAGCAGAGTCTGATTTTGAGCTTCTGCTCCACCGAGAGCAGAGATACTCACCCGAAATGGAGGCTGTAGCTGGCTGGGTGCAGGCAGGTCTCCTCACCGGAACAGGACCTCTCTCTGGGCAAGAGAGGCTATCCTCTTCTTCCTCTGGAAAGTCTGCTCACCACAACGGAGCTGGGCTTTCCAGAGGCGCCGAAAAGTCCACGAAACTTTTTCTGGGAATATTCCCGATGTCTCTGGCTGGGAGCGATGAAGCCAAGGCTCCTTTCAGCTGGGTGCACGGCTGCCAGAAGCTCTCCCGAGGTAGCAAAAGTCTGTCTGGGCTGCAGAATCGCTGGCCCACCCAGGGACGCCAAATATTGGAATAAGAATCCCAATATTACCAGTTAGATTGTGCCTGGGCCAGTCTGACCCTCACTGCTAGGCTGAAGGTGGCATTTGTGGTGGATCACCCCAGAGACACCAGAGACATCACCTTTAGCTTGCTGATGGTTTCAGCTGGGCACTAAACAAGTCCAGGCTTGTTAGGAACTCCGTTTACCTCAGGAAGAAGACTTCAGGCGAAGGTGAAGAGAAAAAAGGGAGAAGATTCTGCTGGAGGGTTATGTTTCCAGAGGTTTATTCCATGGTGACACAGGTCTGAATCTAGGGAAGAGCTCCAACAGAATTGGCCAACCGCATGGCCGAACTCACCTTTTAAGCTCAGGGGGAGGGGAGGGGACAGGTGAGCCACCAACCAGGTGGGAGGGGCGGGGTCTCAAGGGACGAGGGACACCTAGACAGGCCAATGACCTCTGGGCCTGAGGGGCATCCTTTGAACTTGCCCAACCACACGATGCCTTGTTGGAATGTTAAGCCTGATTGACAGGACTCACTCAGCAAGGGGGCGAGGGGGGGAGAAGGGTTTTGGCACACCTGAGTAAGGGACCCAGAAGTTTAAAACACACTGCAACAGCTGGCATGTGACTGGGATCAAACTGGAGCTTACTGGGACCATATTGTTGTTGAAAGGGAGACACTGGGATGACTTTGTGGCTACTGGGAGCAACTGAGAGGAACTGGGATCATGCTGCAAGCAAAAAGCAAACTGGAGGAACTGGGAATGACTGGATGCACACTAGAGGCAACTGGGATAGACTGGGCATGACTGAGATCATACTGGGATAAAAAGCACCTTACTGGGAACACTGGGAGTGTCTGGGAATGACCATGAACATGCTGAGGGCAACTGGGATATACTGGGAGTGTTTGTAATCATACTGGTGATCACTGGGAACATGCTGGGGGCAACTGGGAGTGAGTGAGAGTGACTGGCTCTACACTGGGGGCAACTGGGCATGACTGGGACCATGCTGGGAGGGACTGGGATCACATGGGGAGTGACGGGGGTGATACAAGGGACAACTGGGTTCAACTGGGATCTCACTGGGAGCAACTGGGAGTAACTGAAACCATGCTGGGGGCAACTGGGATTATACTGGGAGCCACTGGGATTACAGCAGGTAAGAATGGATCCTGACTGGGGGATACTGGGAGCTACTGGGACCATATTGAGAGGAAAATGTGGACACATTGGGAGCAACTGGAATCAACTGGAAAGTCCTGGAACCATCCTGAGGGGACTAAGGACACAACTGGGGCAACTGGGATCATACTGGGAGCAACTGGAACTACACTTTGGGCAACTGCCAGAAACTGGGATCATGCTAGAGGCAAGTGAGGGTTACTGGAAAAGACTGGGATCATTCTGAGGGAACCAGAACCTTACTGGACCAACTGGGATATACTGGGAATGTCTATGACATACTGGGAGGAATTGGGACCACAGTGGGAACAGCTGGGACTATGCTGGGGGCAACTGGGAGTGAGTGAGACTATGCTGACAGGGACTGGGACTATTCTAGAGACAACTGGGATCATACTGGGAGGAACTGGGAACAACTGGAACTATTCTGGCAGCAGGACCCGGGGCAGCCCTGGGGGAGAACAACCCTGAGCCCCAGCTGGGCCAGTTCCCCCAGGTCACTCCCACCATGGGCCCTGTGGCTCCCAGTCACACCCAGCATGGTCCCAGTCACTTCCAGTTACACTCAGTATGATCCCAGTATCATCCCAGTCACTCCTACTATGATCCCAGCATGGTCCCAGCTATTTCCATTCACCCCTACTATAGTTCCAGGGACTCCCAGTATGGTTCCAGTCCTTCCTGGTATGATTCCAGTATGAACCCAGTCACTCTCAGTATGGTGCCATTTGCCCCCAGGATGGTCCCAGTCACTCCAAGTCACACAGTATGATTTCAGTCACTCCCAGATACTCCCAGTACTATTCCAGTAACTTCCTTTATGTTTCCTCTGTGACTCCAGTCACTTCTGGTCTCTCCCAGTATATCCCAGTTGCCCCCAGTGTGTTTCCACTCACTCCCAGTTGCTCCCAGTAGCTTTCAGCATGATTCAGGTTCCTCAGAGCCACTCCCAGTAACCTCTAGCATAATTCCTGTCACTTCCTGTATATCCCAGTTGCCCCAATATGGTCCCAGTTGCCCTCAGCCTGTTCCTAGACACTTCCAGTACGATCCCAGAATGACCCCAGTCACCCTCAGTGTGATGCCAGTTGCTCCCAGCATGATCCCATTTGTCCCAGCATGGTCCCATTTCCTCACAGTATGATCCCAGTTGCCTCTAGGAAAGACCCAGTCACTCCCAGTATGGAGTGATATAGGCTGATGCCATGATGATCCCAGTTGCTCCCAGCATGGTCCTAGCTGCTGCCAGTTGCTCCAGTCTGATCCCTTTTGCTCTCAGTGGCCCCTAGCATAGACCCAGTCACTCCAAGTATGATCGCAGTATGAATCCACTCTGATCCCAGTTTCCCCCAGCATGGTCCCAGTCAATCCCAGTTGCCCTCAGTGTAGACTCACTCACTCCCAATTGGTCTGGGTGCCCATGGCCAAGACTGGGCATCCACCTCCAAAATTCCCCATATCCAAAGACTGCTCCCAGACAAAATCTGCCATTCCTCACAAGTCTGGATGGCCTTGGCCCTGTGAGGCTCTCACCTGCCTTCCAAACACTGCGGCTCTGTCCTTTCTTTCCTATGGAAAACAACAGGACAACAACTGTCCTTCTCCTCCAGGTCCCCATGGCCAGAATTGGGATTTCACCTCCAACATTACCTGTAGTGACAGACTGGAGGAGATTGTTGGCTGGAAACATTTTGTGTGCTGGGGAGGAAGGGGCAGGTCCAGCCTTGCCCTGCCCTGCCCTGCCCTGGAACACCAGCACTGCCCTGCCCTGGAACCCCAATCCCCCCAGAGCCTCCATCCCAGCCCAGCAGTGTCTGCCAGTCCCTGGCACAGCACAGGCAATGCTCCACAGCCACCTCTGCAGCCCCAGCCCAGCTCCTGAGTGACCAAATGAGCCCAAGTCCCATCTGGGGGAAGGGACCAGGATGACCAAGGGGTATCGAAGGCTGACCACAAGGCATGCACACATCTTGACCCTACCTCCTCTTGGAATTTCCATCTGAACACTGCTGGAATCCAGGAGTTGATAGCTGTGTGTGTGCTCCTCTGTATTTTCTTTTATTACTTTCTCTCTTTCTGTGTTTTCTTTTCCTTCTTCCAATTCCCTCTTCTTGCCAATTTTGAGTAACTTAAAATTGAACACGCTTAGAGTTTGTGAAGGTGAAGGGGCCAAGTTAATGCTTTGAGAAGTGTTTTGTGTTGATTGAATGTCATATTAAACCTTTTGCCAAAGTTTCTCTGATTTTCTGAAGTTCCCAGTAAAAGCTGTTTTGTTGTTTTGAGCTCCTGAGAATCTCTTGTTGATATTTCTTTAGTGTGTCCAACTCAGAGTAGACAAAGAATTGTAATTAATGATAAATTTCTCCTTGAGAGAGTTGTTTGGGGGATGGCAGTCAGTGCTTGTCTGTCCTGCTTGGCACAGCCCAGGCAGGGCTTTCCCAGCCACATTCCACACTCCATTTCCCAGCTGCAGCCACTGGTGCCTCTGAGTTGTGCTACCCCAGCCCCAGGGACACTCTCCTTGTCTGCCCATTCCCCCATGGTCTCTGGGCAGGGATGGCCTCAGTGGGGGCTGCTGACATCCTCAACAACTTGGAGGCTGCTGCTGAATTTTCCTGCTCCAGAGGCTTGTTCAGCCTTCAGCTCTTCAGTGCAGGAATTCAGTGTCCCAGGGCTCATTAACATTGAGAACACCTTAACAAGCCAAGCCTCTGGGGATAATTTGATTTTAATTTTCAAATAATTTGTGGTTAGGTAGATCTCAGTAGTGTATTCAAAGTGAATACATGATATTTAAAAAGACAGCAAGAAGAGATTTTTTTAGATCCTGTTTAGGTTATTTTTCCTGTCAATTTATTGATATGTGCAGTCTCCAGCTGACACTGAATCCAAGTGCCTCCTCATGCAGTTTGAATAGATAGGAAAATCAAGACCCTTCATGGCTGACAATCAATCAGACTCTGTCTCTACTCCCACCCCACCATTTCCCCCATCCAAGGCCTGGCACTCAGAGCAGCCTTGTGCAAATATGAGCTCCCTCCAGCCCAGGCTGCACCTGCAGCTTTCAGCTCCTTGGCTCCAACTCCCACCAGCTTTCCTTGCAGAAGGAGCTGCTCGAGACACAGAGGGATGTTCATTTATTGTCAGCTCACAAACCCCTGGGAACTAAGGTGTGTGTTGGAATTCAATGCTCTCCCCATCCCACAGCAGCCCTGCATTTCCCTGCTGGAGCCTTGGTCTCCAGCACAGCCATGGAGGCTCTTTGGGCTCTGGAGCGTTGCTGCAGACTCCAAGGGCAGCTGAGGTCTGCCTTTGGCCCAGTCAGGCCTGGCCAGCGCAGGCCACGCTCAGCAATGTCTTGTGTGTGCCTGGCCTTGCTGTCAGCCCTGGCAGCAGCTGCATGGCCCCTTTGTGGCCCTGTGCAGGCCCAGCCATGGTGGCCCAGCCCCTGTGCAGGCCCAGCCCAGGCCAGGAGCATTGCGGCTGGGAACGGCCCCTGTGCCGTGGTGCCCACAGCAGCCTTGGGGCTCTGTGCCCCATGGCCTCCCTGCTGGGCAGCCTCTGCCAGCTCCTGCAGAGCCCGTGGTACCTCTGGGGCTGCACAGACAGCCCTTCCCCAGGCTCTGCCGGCCTCTGGGCCAGGAGAGAGGCAGCCAGGGCTGGCCATGGCTGGGAAAAGGCCCTGAGCCCCGCAGGAGGATGGAGCTGGGCCACAGCCAAACTCAGCCCAGGCCAAACTCAACCTGGGCTCAGCAGCCAGGGCTGCCAACACATGGGGACAGAGGCTGGTGCTGACAAATGTCCTGGGCCCCCTCTCTGCTCTGTCCATGCCACCAAGGGCACAGAGCAGCCTCCTCTCTGGGCCACTTGCCTGTTTGCAATGCCTTGCACAGGCGCTGGCCCTGCCCCACAAGGCCTGGCCTGAGTCCTGCCCCTGCACGCTCAGCCAGGCTGAGTTGAACACTGATGGTTTCTGGGCCAGGCTCTCGGAGCCCAGCCCAGCTCCCTGCAAGCTCTGCCAGCTGCCCTGAGCTCTGGGCAGCACCAAGGGCCTCTCCCCAGCCCAGCCTAGCTGGCTCTGGCCCCACAGCTCTGCTCAGGCCAGGCTGCTCTGGGCACTGCCCCATGGCCTCAGCCCCTGGCAAGGGCACAGCAGCAGCTGTAGCTGCCACAGGACTCAGCCCCAGCCATTGGGGAAGGTGCTTGGCCAAGGCCAAAGGAGGCTCCCTGGCTGCCCTGCTGCCCTCGGGCTGAGGTGCTGAGAGCTCTGCAGCCCCTGCTGCCATCCCATCTGCCCAGGGCAGCATAAGAGCCGCGGCCTTCATGCCCTCAAGTGCTGCTCCTTCTCACGGCAGGTTTGTGTCCTTTGGGGGTCAGGAACTGGTGAGACTCAGAGGCACAGAAAGTTTCTCTTCATGGCCAACAGACCGTAGTTGAACAGGACATAATTTAATAACAATCACGCTGAGCCATGTGCAGTGTGCAATGTCTTTGCCATGTCTAATGAGTCCACCATCCACAAGTGATATCCATACTAAAATTAATTTCAGACAAACATGGTTCTGTGAGAGATATAAACAAATTAAGTTCTTGTTTCAGGATGCTCATCCTTGAGTGGGGGCAAAACAGTTCCAACATTTCCTGATTTGCAAAGCTGTCATGGTGGATGGAGAAGGGTGGTCAGGCTGCTTTTGGTGGTGAGGAAATGCTGAAACCAGCCTGACTCATTTAATCTCCTCCTGTCCTGGCTGATCTCCTCTCTTTCCCCTTCCACCAATTGGCTTTTGTCTCCCACCAGTCCCCTGTGAAGAGCCTGGGTCCCGACTGGAGTAAAGGAACCAATCATCATTGATGGACAGCCTATGGGAGCTTTGCTTTTGGGGCGCTCTTCAGCTACCGTGATGGGATTATGTGTTTTAACTGGGGTAATAGACGCTGATTTTACTGGGGAAATTTGTGTATGGTACATACTCCTTTTCCACCGATATGAATTGAGAAAGGACAGAGAATAGCTCAATTAGTTCCATTGGAACAAATGACTAAGACATTGCCCTCTTATCAATCACAGTCCAGGGGAGAACGGGGCTTTGGCACCACTGGAGGACTTACTCTGTTAACAATGAATTTAAATGATCGGCCAAAACATGCTGTATTGATAGAGTATCTGGGTGACAGGCAAACCTTGGAAGGTTTATTAGATACTGGTGCAGACTCCAGCATTATCAGCCCGGATTGCTGGCCCCACAACTGGCCGTTACAGCCAACCACAGTAGCAGTTACCAGTGTTGGAAGTCTTAACGCTTGCAAGGAAATCACCCATGTTATCCGTAACTATCGATGGAAAAATTTTACGGAGTGTTTTCTTCGTTGTGCCTTTGCCCCCTACTGTGCAGTGCCTCATTGGTCGGGACATTTTGGCTCAAATGGGGGTAGTGCTGACAAATGAGTACCCTTTGGGCTAATGGCCATTGCGTGGACTTTCCCAATCCCACTCATTTGGAACACGGTGGGTTAAGCAATGGCCATTAAAAAGGGAAAGTCTGGAACAAGCACATGTACTAGTACAAGAACAATATGAGCAGGGTCATTTACAGTTGTCAGTAAGCCCATGGAATACCCCTATTTTTGTTATTAAAAAGAAGTCAGGAAAGTATCGTTTGCTACAAGATTTACAGGCTGTAAATGAACAAATGGAGCCTATGGGAGCCTTACAACCAGGTTTGCCTAACCCAGCCATGTTGCCAAAGGACTGGCCACTGTTAATTGTGGATCTTAAGGACTGCTTTTTTACTATTGCTCTTCACTCTCAAGACACTCGGAGGTTTGCATTTACCTTACCGGTTTTAAATAGGGAAGAAGAACCAGACAAGAGATTTGAATGGCTTACTCTTCCACAGGGAATGCGCAACAGCGCCCCCTTGTGTCAGCTGTATGTTGACAATGCTTTACAACCTTTGCGACAGGCCTGGGCCAAAACAACCATTTATCATTACATGGATGATATTTTATTTGCGCAGCCGCAACCTTTTACAGGTCAACAAATTCAAGAAATACATAAGGTCCTGAAACTACATGGCTTGGTTGTAGCTCCTGAAAAATTCAGTTATCTGCACCCTGGAAATATTTGGGATAGACACTTAGTGATCAGGTTGTTACCCCCCAGAAATTGCAATTGAATATTAAAATATGTACATTGTATGATGCTCAAAAGTTACTTGGTGATCTGCAGTGGCTGCACCCTATTGTAGGCATCCCAAATGAGTTGTTAGATGAACTTCGACCTTTACTAAAAGGGACTGACCCAGCACAACCTGTCCATATGACCTCTGAGCCGGTTAAGACACTTCAACAGATATTGGACTGTGTAACACAGGGCAGTGTCCGGACACGAGATCTTAACCTCCCCATACAACTGACAGTTTGATATGGAACTAAATTTTTACGAGGTGCACTTATTCAGCAAGACAGAAAAACGGGGGAGGCGTGGGCCTTGGAATGGATATCTCCTCCACTTCAACAGCATAAAATCCTTCTTCAAAAAATCGAAATTTTGGCTGACTTGCTTAAGAAGGATTGTGAACGGGCATTACAGATTACTGGAAAGGAGCCAGATCAGATATGGATACCAATGAAGAAAGATACGTTGACCTGGTACCTGATAAACAGTATGGAATTACAAGAGGCCCTGCTGGGAGCTGGAAGCGTGATTGCCACTGATGATATTCCCAATATACCGTTGAACTGGGTAGGGCAGTGGGGTTGGATTCAATGCCCAAAAAGATCACAGAAGCTCCTCTTGGATGCTATACCAGCCTACACAGATGCAGGAAGAAAATCAAGAACTGCTGCAGTGACCTGGCAGGAAAAGGGACAATGGCACCATCAGATTCTCCAGGCTTCCCAGTTGGATACTTTACAAATGATGGAGCTATTGGCTGTTGTATGGGCCATGATGCATTTTTCAGGGCCCCTTGACATTGTGACAGATTCTTTGTATGTTGCAGGAGTGTGTGAGTGAATAGAGGATGCCTCTATAAAAGAGGTTCAAAACAGGAGCTTACATGAGCTGTTTATTCAGTTACAGAGGGCGATTAAGCAGAGAAAACATCCTTTTTCTGTTATCCGTATCAGAAGTCACAAATGGGATATTGGTCTGGGAGAGGGTAATGTAGCAGATAGGGCCTGGCGTTCGGAAGATCTCGTGATGTTACGGGAAGACAGGGCCCCTGCCCCCTTAGATAAGAAAATTAACATAGGAATGTAGCCCCCTGAACCAGATTCCCATAATTTTCCACTTGCCCAGGTAACTTTTCCATCCCTACTAACCATAGATGGTAAAGACAGACCCCCACCTGACATAGAAGCCCCTTAGACTATAAAACCCCACGAGAAGAGAGAATAAAGGCCTTTGATCCTCCACCATATTGGTGTCCGCGTGTTTCTTAGGCCCGAGCGACCCCGGGGAAGGGGGTCGCCGTGCTGTTTCCTGAAACCAGGCCGCCTGCCTTGTATCAGAAGGCAACAGGGTAATGCACGAGCAGATAAGCTAGTCTCAATCACACAAATGACTCCAATTCCCAGGCAGACTATGGCCAGAGAGGCACATTGCATGTTTCACCAAAATGCAAAAGGTCTCCATAGAGAATTTCAGATATCTATGGACGAAGCACGGGCAATAGTCAAAGCCTGTCCCATATGTAGTCATCATAATGGGGGTTGCGGGTTAGGTCTGGGGGTTAACCCAAGAGGGTTGAATACGAATGAGACCTGGCAAATGGATGTCACACATGTTGCTGAGTTCGGAAGGATGAAGTACGTGCATGTTACTATAGACACCTATAGTCATTTTATATGGGCCACAGCACAGTCTGGTGAGAAAGTCGGGCAAGTGGAGAGGCATTTCAGCAGCTGCTTTGCTGTAATGGGAGTGCCACAGTGTATTAAGAGAGATAACGGGCCTGCCTACTGCAACAAAAGAATTTGCAGTTTATGCAAATGTGGGGAATAGAACATGTGATAGGCATTCCTAATTCCCCGACAGAGCAAGCAATCGTAGAAAGAGTTAATGGTACCTTGAAAAGATATCTAGGTAAATACAAAGATATTAGAGAGCCACAAGAAAGATTGTTAAGGTGTTTATTTGTTTTAAATCACTTGTGTGTTTTTGAGGAAAGCAAAGTTCCTGCTGTAATTCGCCACTATGTACAGGAGAAAGAAAGTGTAAAGCAAGACGTATGGGTAAAATACAGAGATCCCAAAACAAGACAATGGCAAGGTCCTGCTAAGGTGTTATATTGGGGCCAAGGATATCTTTGTGTTTCTACCCCTACAAGATCCTTATGGGTACCTGCTAAATGGACCCAAGCATCTGTGTTAGATAGAACCAACAGACCTCCATCAACTGAGCAAAGAAGACTGTCAGAGAGCGGAGACGAAGCTGTTGATCATCCTTTGACCAATACTTCTAAAGCTGAAAGGACAGTGTAGTTTGGCTATCGACCGAGCTATTGATCGGTGCAAATCCTTAGATAATATACTAAGCCTGCTTCCAGTGCTCTCTACATTTGAATTTAGAGGGCATAAGAATCCAGCTTGTATTGATTGTCAAAATAAACAGTGTGCCGCGTAAGTATTTTGCAGAAGTTGTCAGCAAAGTAAGTGAGTACATCAGACCCAATTACCTGACTTGTGGTGCAAGAGCTGTGAATTTTATTAGCAGTTGAGCTCCTGGCAAGCAGAACTTCAAGCCTTTACAAGATTACCTGGCCGCCAAAGATTGCAGTTGTATGAATCTCCAGAACAGAAAATTCTTGCATAGTTTAGGTAAGAAACCCAGCATTTAGTTATACGCGCTTTAAGACAATCCCAGTCACAGATTTTACAGTCTAACTGTAGTTGAAGTATTCCCCTTTCACAATCAAGTGTAATAAGTCCAATTTCAGCAGATCAAGATCCCAACCAAGCGTGGGACAATTGTCTGAGAGACCTAAAGAAGTTAAATCTGAGCAAATCAAAGAGAAAGAAAAAGAAAGGAAAGAAGAGACATTCTTAACGACTTGTGAGAAACATGTTTATCTCCCAAATGTCTGGGTGGTTCAAAGCAGTGCCTGGGAAGATCAGGGTGATGTGGCAAATTTATGCTGTTGCCTTACTAATCCTCATCCTCTTATCAGACAGTGCAGATGCTGCCGGAGAAGTGAAAACTCATCATGCATAGGCCCCACCTCAGCCCAAGGCTAACATTTGGGTCACCCTGGCAAACTTAACTAACCAGGAGGCTATTTGCCTGTCATTATCTTCTCCTGGTAATCCATTTACAACTTGCTTGGTTAGGCTACCAGCAGATCCCTGGCCATGTCCCTCAGGCGTACCCACCTGCAAAACCGACAATGCTAAGACAAGTGTAGGTAATTGGGACCAATGGGTTTCTCACTTCCCCATAGCACCACAGGAACCCCAAGAATTGGAGCTTTTAGATTCACTGATGGCAGATGCATGTATTAATTTTAACCATAGAAGCCAGCTTTCAGCAAAAAACCATTCCAATATTGTAACTTCCAACATGGCTGTCTATCGCAATCCAACAGCTTGGTGCCATTATACCACAGGGAAAGTGTCAATCTCATCAAATGACTCTATTCAACTGCCAGCAGGTTACTTCTTAATCTGTAGGGACCGTGCTTGGCCTGGTGTCCCATCGATTCTGCACCAGGGGCCATGTACAATTGGACGGCTGTCTCTGCTTACACCCAATACGTCCATGATATTAAACATGAGCCGCCGCCATCATCGACATAAGAGAATGATCCATGCATTTACTGCTGACTGTAGGGATGATGTAAAATTTTGGTCCCCAAGAGCCATAATTACAGCATCCTTTCTGACTCCAGGGGTGGCAGCTGCAGGTACCCATGGTACCCAAAATAAGTTGAGATGCTGGCTTGCAAAGCAAACCAATGCCACCTCTTTGGCACTTTCTAGCCTTTTGCTTGATGTTGATTCTATTCGCCATGCAACGCTTCAGAATAGAGCTGCGATTGAATTTCTTTTACTTGAACAAGGCCATGGCTGTGAAGAATTTGAGAGCATATGTTGCATGAACTTTTCTGACCATTCGCAGTCCATCCATGCCCAGCTGGCTGAATTGTGAAGGTTAACTGGAAACTTACAGGTAGAATCAGGTTTCGGTATTGATGGATGGCTCTTATTGTTAGGCCTAAGATCATGGTTACGTTCTGTTGTTAAAGTTAGCATTATAGTGGGCATTATAGCTCTGTTAGTAGTGTTAATTTTGCCGTGTTTTTGCATGTGCTTACAGAACATGGTGCAAAGGATGATAGCTGCTGCATTTAATCAGACTATGCTTGTCCAAGAGAAAAATGGGGGAAGTGTGGAGAGCTTTGTGGACAGTTAGTTAGCTGAGAAAGGTCATGTCAACATGATGCCGCTGGTTAAGCTTGAAGGGGACAATACAGGAGTCAGTAGTCAGTGTTCAATAACTGGCAAGGACATTGTGCCCTTGGGGCAACAGCAGGATAGGGGAGAGCATCTTTGGCAGAAATATGAAGAAAAGCTTCAGTAAAATATCCACAAGTCTGCAGAAGTAGGCGTAGTTGGCTGATAAGTAACTAACCAATAGTAAGCTCGCCTTTGCAATATGTATTGGCCTCATTAACACCGATATAAAGATGTATACCTATCAATAAAGTTTGAGATTTGCTGATCACTCATATTGCATGCCGCATTTCTCCCGCCGATCCCAACACACATGCTTGAGGCAAACGTGGTTAGCTTTCCTAAATAACCAGAACCACCAAACGGATTGCTCGGAATTGCAGGCCATGCCCTATCCCCACAGATTAATAAGACACCTGGTAGAAGCTTTTGTGCGGTCACATTTGCACCAGCACTTCCAGGATAAGTCCAATTGTGGCAATATTTGGTCACATTCTTATACTAGGGAGAATTGGGACTAAGGATGACACTATTGTTTTTGGGAAGTGGGACTAGGACATTGCTCGTATCAGTTGATTTTGAGTTTAAACAATAGTTTAAAAATAAGCAATAATTCCTACGTAGCAATCCTAGCAAGTCTAATTCTTGGGGGTCTAGTCTGCTTTCATTCAGTGATTGTGTTTTCATACCTGCTTGGAAGCCCTCACTGTTTGGCCTAATTCCCAACCTTTTGCATATGTCTGATTTTGTACAACCTCTGGTTGTGTTACACCAGTGATTCTCCACACTTGATGTATTTCCTCTCATAAATCGCTTTCCTCTGGCTCCTACCCATTTTGCAAAACCAGTAAAATCAGTTGTTGGGATACCAATTAAACATGTACAGAAGGGATCTCCTGGCATGGCTAAGGGTAAACGAAAGGAGTCCACCCCAGTAGCATTGGCCCAAGTAAGCCACATATTCTGCTGATGCCATCCTGGTGGGTTAATTTTTTCTGCACTACAGATGTAGCCACATATCACAAGTAACAGAGGAAGACTCCCAAAAACCCGCACATCTAATTTAGGACTATTCTTCATCTTTATCATTGGCAAAACCCACTTCCTCTATGAGATCAGGGATAAAATCCAAACTGACTGTGCCTCTTGTTCTTTGCATTCTGCTCCTATTCTGTCTCCTTTTGTTCTTCTCTTCCCACCTTTGCTTCATTTGTTCCCATTGCTCAGGTCTAACTCCCCAAGTCCCAGGGATAATTATTCCTTTTCTGCATTCAATGACCTTGATCTTATTCTCTCTTTTTGCTCCAGCTTCCAGAGTTCAATATGATACCACTGAAAAGCCTGCCCCAACTGCTCCTGAGACTTAAACAACTTCAGCACTTCTTGACAGATTTCAGGTGATTTAACCATTGTTCCTGTTTCTTGGGATAAAACCACCCGGGTATTGAATTTTTGGGTGTGCCGATGTCTGCACTCTATACACCTTGGGAAGAAGATCCTTCTAAACTCATACCACCAATCTGATCCACACCCCACAATTCCAATCTCATCCAAGGATAGCAAAAGCGTTCACAGTTGTTTTCAGATAATGCTGGTTGTTGTTTCATTGGTGATATCAGGGATCAGAGTGTCCTTCTCAAGCCAGGGATGAACCCATTTCACTGGTATCCATCAGGGTCCTTTGTCTGTAAGGATACAAGCATAATCCCTTCCTGCTGCAAACCTGAGTAATGTGTTAATGCCGGTGGGTCACTACCAGTACCTACTAGCCATAGAGGATTCATAACATAAACTGCTTTCAGCACTCTGTCCTGTGGGCTCAGCCCATCCTCCCCAAGTTTTTGTTTATCAAGCAGTCCTTTCCGTACCTGATGTGTTCTTTCAACAGTAGCTTGTCCTGTGGAGTTACCTAGAATACCTGTGCTCTGCTTCCCTCCCCAATGAGCCAAGAAATCTTGGGTCTGTCAGGCTGTATATCCTGACCCATTGTCTGTCCTGAGGCAAGCCCATGATGGCAAAGCAGCCTTGCAAGTGTCGAATGACAAAACGAGATCCTTCACTTGTCACAGGAGTGGCACAAACCATGGCAGAAAAGGTGTCTATAATTACATGCATGCATTTAAAGTGACCAAAAGAGGCGTAGATGGTCACATCAGATTGCCGTAACTGCAGGGGCCCCAGGTTGTGAGGGCTGACTCCAGGACCCAATCCACCAATCATACCCTGGCATTGCAGACAGGTTGTGACAATTCCTTCAGCATCCTGCAGTGATATTCAAAATTGTTTGGGTAAAACTTTTGCGCTTTGGTGAAAAAACTTGTGAACCCTTTGTACCTGGCCCAGCTTATCAATAATAGGAGAAACAGAGGCCCAAAGTGGTGCCATCAGTTGGTCGGCCCTCTCATTTCCTGAGGGCAGGCCTCCTGTCAATCCAGAGTGACTCCAGATATGGAATGAAAGATTTAGCTGCGGGTATGTATTCTATCTGTTAGAGGTGGGGCAGTTATCTTCTGTTATTTGGACAGTTTTCCTTATGTCTTCCACAAACCAATCCTCCCTCTGGGAAATATCCTCTGTTAATGGGCCATTAAGTGTCACTGCATGGCTGATAAAATGACAGCATCCCATTGTGAAATGCTCCACCCAGAGGGAGGAGCCAAGCATTCCTACCAGGATATAATTTTAGATTTTAGGACACCAGAGCAGCCTTTTCCCACTGAATTTGCAGAGGAGCAGCTTTCTTCTCCACTGGATTCCCAGAGGAAGACCAGATCTATCTATACCACCATCGGACTTTCAGAGGAAAACTCCACCCTTCTACAGGATTCAACAGAACCACACCTGTCACTGCAGGAGGGCTGCAGCCACCATTTAATGGGAGTACTGCCAACACTCTGACCCACAGGGTGTCAGGTCATATTCTGACTCTCTCAGTTGTTTGTTTTCTGAGGATTTTTGTACTACTACATTTGTATTTTTTTAAAATTTTCCTAGTAAAGAACTGTTATTCCTATTCCCATAGCTTTGCCTGAAAGCCTTTTAATTTAGAAATTATAATAATTTGGAGGCAGGGGGTTTACACTTTCCATTTCAAAGAAGGCTCCTGCCTTCATTAAGCAGAGAGCTGTCTTTCCAAACCAAGACAGATTTTCGCACCCAATGTTAGGCCCAGGGGCATTGATAGAAAAAGGGTGAAAAAGGAATAATAGTTCTTGAGTAATCTAATTTTTGTGAGCTGATATAGAAACCTCGTTAAGTGTCACCATGTGGTCTAACTTACCCTGGTTTGAGTGGCACGTGGTTGTGGCTATATTTCTAACCATTTGAAGACCCGTATCTAAACATGGGTCCTAGAACTAAGGCTGCTGTGGCTGTTTTCCAGTTTGCTTTATGGCTTAGTAAGGTGAGGAATTCATGGATTTTTAACTTCCACTGGAAGGCAGGCACATGGATTCAGAGCTATCACACACTGTGTGGTTTTGGGATTACTTTAATAATGGTACTTAGTGTGAGGAAATGACACCGGGGAACTTTTCTCCCTACCCTTCACCCAGCTCTTTGGGTCTGCCCCACCAGTTTTCAAAGGATTCAGATCCACTCTAAATGCTAATGATATCATACAATGGTTGGTGCTGCTGATAGGCCTGTTCTATTTAGCATTCAGAGATCAGGGAAGATTGACCTGGATAACCATGCTGACACCTGCCCCAGAGACCAGGGATGCTGCTGCCCCAGAGCCTGACCCTGCCCCACAGCCCACCTCAGAAATGAACCACCCAGACTGGGTGGGGGTTCTGGTGAAGGAGATGGGCCAGATGCTGAAGGAGTACATTTCCTCAGCTGAAGGAGTACATTTCCTCACCTGGTGAGAAACCTTCCCCCTGCCTCAAAGAGGAAGAGTCTGATGGTGCAGCAGTGGAATCCACAGATGTTACAACTGTTAAGGTTCCAGCTGAACTGCAAGGGCAGTCACAGACAGAAGCGGTCTCTCCTGTGGAAACAAGGAGGTCTAAGATGAAACCAGAGCACCCAGATAAAGATAAGAATGGAGGGCCCTCACAACCCACAGGGGAGCCAATGGTTGAGACCATCACCGAGTCCCTGATGTACAAAAGTCTCTGTAATCTGCACAAAGACATAGTACGACTGAGGAAGCGAAGGGAGTCGACCACATCCTTATTGATCAGCATCGAACTCCTATTTATTGATCCAGCATACACACTTTTATAGTAGTGTTAATTAAGTTCATACATATTGCAAAACCCAAGCTCATTATTGGCTACAGATTACACACCAACCCCTCCTTTTGTTGTCAATACCTGTGGTTTCTTGTTGAGACTAACATTTGTTTTTCTCATCCTGTTGTTGACTTGTTATTAACTGTTCTCAAGGGCTCCATGTTTTCCACCATGCTTTCTCATCACTATTCAAGGACATGGTGTTTACTGTTGTTAAGGAAAAAGCCTGAGAACTTGCTGCTTGTTGTGGTGTGTTGCAATGTCCGGTTTTAAACTTCCGGGGCCCTTCCCATGTGTACCTATCCCTTCTCCCTTCCCCCTCACCCCTTGCTGAGTGTGCCCTGTCAATCAGGCTAACATACCAGCAAGGCGTCGTGTGATTCGTCGATTTCAAAGGATGCTCCTCAGGCCTGGGGGTCATTGGCCTGTCTAAGTGTCATCCTCCCTTGAGACCCTGCCCCCTTCACCTGGTTGGTAACTCACCTGTCCCCTCCCCTTCCCCTGTCCCCGAGCTTATAAGGTTAATGAGACCATGCGGCCGGCATTCTGTTACCAGCAGTGGCCCAGTGCAGACCTCTGTACTCTTGGAATAAACATCTGGCTACCTTCTAGCAGAATCCATTCCCTTTCTACCATCGCCAGAAGCTCTCTCCTGAGGAGAACGGAGTCCTGTCTTGTGCCCCGCTGCACTCTGCCGCCAGCCAAGGTATCTCTGGGGTAAAACACCGCAGTGCTGCCTGTGGCTCAGCAGCGAAGGTCAGAACTGGCCTGGGCACCATCTAACTGGTTATATTGGGATACTTATTCCAATAGCTGCTTACAGCTGCCTTTAACTTTTTAATCAGCTGTATATATTCATAGCCTTTTTTCCTTCAAGCCATGTCTGAACAAAATCCTCCAACATACGACGGGGACATGAGGCTTATACAACCTGGTTACTCCAGGTCTGGGACCTTATGGGTACAGGCATGCAACTGAATGGCAGTGAGGCAAGGAATTAGGGACCCTTGACCCAGGACTCAGATGTGAATCAGATTTTTGTAAGGGAATCACGGTACCTTTCCCTCTGGGATCAGCTTTTTATGAGTGTCAGAGAGAGGTTTGTCCACAGGGAGAGAATGCAAAACACCACCATAGAATGTGCTGGAAGACCTTCAAGGAAGGGATCCAAGAGCTGAGAGAAGTGGCAGTATTGGAGGTACTCTTTGGGAGGGATGGACAGCATGATAATGACCCCAACAAGGTCAGGTGCTCAGGGAAAATGTTTTGTAGCCTGGCAAATCTGGGGCCATCTCAATACACCCCCTTCATTGCAATGATTAATGCTGATACCCACCAAGAGACAAGTGGGTTCTGTCACCAACAAGCTTTGAAATTGTGAGAGTGTGATCAATAGCCCAATGCAGGCTCATGTCTATGGTATGATCAAGGACCTGATCAGAGAGGAGAGGAGGGAGATGAAGGAGGAGGTAAAGAGAAACAGTTCCCATATGGCACCAGTGTGAGTCACAGGCCCCAAAGTCAGAGCCCAATATCCCCCAGCCAGAGAGAGACGGTACACCCCACGGGCTGACCTGTGGTTTTTCCTGTGTTACCATGGGGAAGACGTATGAGTGTGGGATGGGAAGCCCACTTCTGTCCTGGCAGCACAAGTGCATCAACACAAAGAGGGAAACCAAAGAGTTCCACCAAAATGAAGGTAGCCTCAGCCTCCCATGACCGAGCTGCCAGGTGAGATCTGTCAGATTCCCTTGAAAGTACCTCTAGTATGTATGCCCAGGAAAGAAATAATAACCAGGGTTAGAGGGGTCCTGCCTCTAGCCAGGAAGGAAGAGGCATGGGGAAAACTGGATCTTCTGGACGGTGTGGATCCGATGGCCTGGCACATCAGAACCACAAAAATACAACGCCTTTGTTGATACAGCTGTGCAGTGTATCCTGATACCATCGGGACATGTGGGGGCAGAACCTGTTTCCATTGCTGGGGTGCAAGGGAGATCACAGCAATTGACCCTGTTGGGGGCTGAGGTGAGCCTGACTGGGAAGGAGTGGCAGAAACATCCTATTGTGACTGGCCCAGAGGCCCCGTGGATTCTGGGCATAGACTTCCTCTGGAACAGCTTTACAAAGACCCAAAGGGACTCAGCTGGGCCTTCGGAATAGCTGCTGTAGAGGTAGAGGACATTAATCAATTAAACACCTTGCCTGGACTATCAGAAAACCCATCTGCAGTAGGACTCCTGAGGGTAGAAGAGCAGCAAGTGCGAATTGTCACCTTGACTGTGCACCGCTGGCAATATTGAACACATTGAGATGCCGTGATCCCCATCCACAGAATGATCCATGAGCTGGAGAGCCAAGGGATGGTCAGCAAAACACACTCACCCTTCAACAGTCCCATCTGGCCTGTGCACAAGTCTGACAGAGAATGGAGATTGACTGTGGACTATTGTGCCTTGAATGAAGTGACTCCACCCCTGAGCACTGCTGTGCCAGACATGCTGGAACTCCAGTACGAGCTGGAGTCCAAGGCAGCAAAGTGCTTTGCCACTATTGACATTGCCAACGTGTTTTTCTCCATTCCTCTGGCAGCAAAATGCAGGCCTCAGTTTGCTTTCACCTGGAGGGGCATGCAGTACACCTGGAACCGACTGCCCCAGGGGTGGAAGCACAGCCCCACCATCTGCCATGGACTGATCCAGGCTGCACTGGAAAAGGGTGAGGCTCCAGAACATCTTCAGTACATCAATTACATCATTTTTTGGGGGAACACAGCAATGGAAGTGTTTGAGAAAGGAGAGAGGATTATCCAGATTCTGCTGGAAACCAGCTTCACCATCAAGATGAGCAAAATAAAAGGACCTGCCCGAGAGATCCAGTTCCTGGGAGTAAAGTGGCAAGATGGACGGTGTCAGATTCCCACTGAGGTCATTATTAAGATCACCACGATGTCTCCATCAACCAGCAAAAAGGAAACACAAGCTTTTCAAGGTGCCATGAGCTTTTGGTGAATGCCCATTCCCGAGTACAGCCAGATTGTGAACCCTCTCTGCCTGGTCACCGGCAAGAAGAAGAATGATTTTCACTGAGGCCCTAAACAGCAACAAGCCTTTGCCCAGATCAAGCAAATCACTCATGCAGTAGCCCTTGGTCCAGTCCAGGACAGGACCAGAGGTGAAGAACGTGCTCTACTCTGCAGCTGGGAACCACGGCTTGTCCTGGAGCCTTTGGCAGAGGGTGCCTGGGGAGACTTGGGGCCGACCAATGGGATTTTGGAGTCAAAGCTACAGAGGGCCTGAAACCAACTACACTCCCACAGAGAAGGAAATCTTGGCCAACTATGAAGTAGTTCAAGGGGCCTCAGAGTGGCTGGCATGGAAACACAACTCCTCCTGGCACCCTGAATACCAGTGCTGGAGTGGATGTTTAAAGGAAAGGTTCCCTCTACGCACCATGCCACTGATGCCACATGGAGTAAATTAATTGCCAGCATCACACAGCACGCCCGTATTGGAAACCTGAATCGCCCTGGGATTTTGGAGACAATTACATACTGGCTGGAAGGTGAGAACTTTTGTCTCACTGATGAAGAGAAACAAGTGACAAGGCTAAAGAAGCTCCACCATACAATTAGCTACCAGCAGAGGAAGCACACCATGCTCTTTTCACTGACGGTTCCTGTCGCATTGTAGGGATGAGCCAGAAGTGAAAAGCAGCGGTATGGAGCCCCACACAACATTTGCACAAGCTACTGAAGGAGAAAGTGGATCAAGTCAACTTGAGGAACTCAAGGCCATTCAGCTGCCCCTGGACATTGCTGAAAGAGAGAAGTGGCCAAAGCTCGACCTGTGCACTGATTCATGGATGGTAGCCAATGCTCTGTGGGGATGGCTGGAAAGGTGGAAAAAGGCCAACTAGCAGCGTAGAGAAAAATCAGTCTGGGCTGCTGATGGATGGAAAGACATTGCCTCTTGGGTAGAAAATCTGTCTGTGAATGTCTGCCATGTAGATGCCCATGTCCCCAAGAGTCAGGCCAGTGAGGAACACCAAAACAATGAGCAGGTAGGTCAGGCTGCAAAGATAGAGGTGTCAAAGATAGACTTAGAGATTGGCAACATAAGGGGGAGTTGTTCCCAGCTCGATGGGCCTATGATGCCTCAGGTCATCAGGGCAGGGATGACACCTATAAGTGGGCATGAGACCGAGGGGTGGGTCTAACCATGGACAGTATTTTTCAGGTTACCCATGACTGTGAGACGTGTGCTGCCATCAAGCAGGCCAAGCGAGTGAAGCCCCTCTGATATGGTGGGCAGTGGTCCAAGTACAAGTATGGGAAGGCCTGGCAGATTGACTATATCACACTGCCCCAGACATGCCAGGGCAAGCGCTACATGCTGACCACGGTGGAAGCCACCACTGGATGCCTGGAGACCCACCCTGTGCCTCATACCACTGTCCAGAACACCATCCTGGGCCTGGAAAAGCAAATCCTGTGGAGACATGGTGTGGGAGGATCGTCGTCCATTTGTCCCAGGTGCCCATGGGGTTGGGTTTCTTACCTATGTACAGGTAGTCATTTGGTGACAGGGGGACTCCCACCAGGCATGTTGAGACCAGATCATCGACGCTTGCCATGGCCATGCAAAGGCTGTCTGGCTTTAATGACTTCACCAAAGTGACACAGATATTTTGTTTTGGCTGAGGAACAATCCAGCTGTTGGTCACTTGGATATGGGTGAGGGCGCTGATAAAGACGATGGCAACAGTGGCATTGCTGCGGGGTGCCCTGGAAGGTATCGCAGAAAGAATCATACTTCTTCTTTTCCACTGGGTAGTTTTCACTTGTGGATGGTAAAAGCACACATTAGTTGACTTATTTTAATACATTCTTAAATATTCTTAAGTTCCCCCTATAGTTCTTACCAACTCCTCCCAATCGCTCCCTTCTCTTTTTAAGGGAAGTTTGAGGGAGGGAAAAAGGAGTAGTTTCAAGAGGGGAAAGAGGAAGGGAGTAGGGATGAAGGGTCACTGGTAGAGGGATGGAAAAGGGAGGGGTGTGTCTGCATTTGAGATAGCTATAGATATATCTATATCTACGTGCGATGAGTGCCCTTGCCACAGTGCTGAATATGTGAATTTCTTTTTTCTTCATCTCCAAGAGAAAGCTGCTTCTGTGGCATGGTGGGAGAGGGAGCTGACTTTGTGTTCATTCGAGGGGTCGTCTTCAGATCTGTGGTCTACGTAGGGACTGATAAATCTTCTGGGAATCCATTGGGGTCCTGTATCTGTAGAAACACAAGCATATCCTCTCCCCCACATAATGAGAGGCTATGGCCCTTCAATAATTTTAGATTCATGATTCTGGTCAAGTACTGGAGGTCTTTCTTTGAGGTGTGCATACATGTTGCTATGAAAGTGCCCTAAGACAGAGGGGTTTGGTTCCTTTTGAGAGCAATTCGTGAAATATATATGACATTCGAATTAATGAATTTGAATAATGTAAAGTACTTTGCACAGACTCTCTTGTATAGAGAGAGCCGGGGGCTATGTACAAATCACAAACGGGAAGGGACTGCTGTGGAACGTGCCTCAAGCTGCTTTATTTTTCAGCATCAGTCTCATTACATGGTTGTGACAATGGGAAGATGCCAGCAACTCACATCCCAAGCAGCAGATTGAGAACTTAATGTTACAACTTACTTTATAAGTTTTTTGACCAATCACACAAAGCAAAACCATATTGATAGTTCTATCCAACAACTATAAGCACACATACCTTTGGATAAAAAAAATGCTTGCTTATTTCAAATACAATACCTGCTTGTAAGCCTTAAAACACAATGCACAGAACTCCATTATTAAGCTTCAAACTTCCTAATATCTTGCTAGAAAAACTTTTCTGTAGCTTAGGGAGTTATTCTAGACAAGCGTTAATACACAGACCATTGTTCTATTTGCCCTTTCTACTTTTTAAATAATTTTTCTGCTGACCTATCTCATGGCTGCTGCTTAGCTCTAATCACAGTTCTGCTGTCTCTGAGGCCTGCCTTTTGCAGCTTTCCCAAAACCCTCTGATTTTGTGGATTCCCTCACTGAACACAAGTTCAGCTATTTTAAATCAAATGCTCACTGATGTAGATAGTATTAGACACGGCACACTGCAAAATAGAGCTGCTATAGATTTTTTGCTGTTAGCACATGGGCACAGGTGTGAGAACTGTGAAGGAATGTGTTTTATCAACCTCTTTTTCATTCCCAGGAAACTGAAACAACTACAAGACAACATGCAGAAATTGACTGTGAATGATTTGGGCTTTGATAAATGGTTTGAGGGATGGGGAAAAATTGGATGATTGAAAGATATATTAAAGGAAGCTTTGTTATTAGTAGGTGTTATTATTATATTCCATTGTGCTATATCACGCATAGTAAAATTGGTGACCTGCTTGGTAGAAAATACAGTGAAAAGGGTTTGGCTGGCGCAAGAAGAAGAAGGGCTAATTGTAGCAATGTATCTGAACAACTTAGGCCACACTGTGCACCAGCCATACCACTTGTAGTTATTATCAGAGCCCTCTGGAATTCACCAAGATTACTAAGACATAAACTGTGCTAAATGAAGAAAGGAAAGGCTGAGAAACACCTGGACTGTAACCAATCACATACTCTGACAAGTGATTGTAAAACACAAGGACAACACAGAGGCACCAATGAAGAAGAGCGTGATTAGTGTATGCAGAAGGGTTAGAATGTATAAATAAGTGCATAATGAAAAGAATAAATGGCTTCTGCTTAATCATACTGGTTAATTGCATGGGAGCCCTGTTTTCCCACAATGGGTGCCTGGGAAGGAGGGATGGTTCTTTTCAATAAAAAGGAAAGCATTGAGCCAGGAGCAGGAGACAAGTGCCCTTGCAGGCCTGGGGCCTCATTGCCTCCTTGTCCCTGCTCAGCAGCCTGGCAGGGGCCGCCCCATGCTCCTGTCCTTGCCATTGCACATCCCCACATGCCAGTGCCCATCCCGGGAAGATCCCTGAGCAAGGAGGGAGAGACAGGATCTGCCTTGGCAGGGTCTGGGACTCAGGCCTTGGCCCTTTGCATTCCTCAAACACATCCAGCTTTGCTCAGCACCAGACACACCTTTGCCTTGTTTGTCCCCAGCTGTCATCACTGCCTCCAGTGTTCTGCTCTAACTGGAACCTGGGGACACTTTCTCAGTTGTGTCCCTCAGTGGGACCCATTAAAACTTCAAGAAACTTTGGAGTCTAAATTTAAGTTTGAGTTCTTGAGAAGTTTTTTGAAAACACTCTCAGGGACCGAGTCTGATGCAAACAACACCAAATCCCCAAGAGGCTCATTAAAGTCCTTGTGCTGTCTGTGCTGCTGAGCTTTAAAGGAACAGCTCTTGCCAGGACCAGCTCCTCTCCCAGCCCAGCAGGGCTGAGGGCTCTGCCTGCAGGCACTGAGGGGACAGGAGCCAGGCAGAGACAGGCTGAAGGCAGTCAGGATTGGGAAGACATTGAGCTGAGACTTCACTTGGGGAAAGATCTTCACAGCCCTGTGCATGGTGAGTGTGTGGGTGCAGGGCAATGTCCCCTGTGCTCCTGGAGGGATCTCCTGAAGCCAGCACACCCCACAGCCTGGGGATGTGTCAGGAGGACTCTCCCAGTTTCTGTGTGGCACAGGAGGAGGATGTGCTGCAGAGCGGGGCTGCCCTGGGCACCGTCAGAGGGACAGGGCAGGACGGCTCCTGCTGCCAGGGACAGCTGCAGGGGCTGAAGCTGGGGCTGCAGCCAGGGCTGCCCAGGGCTGTCCTGCAGAGCAGCTCCTGCAGCCCTCAGGGCTCTTGGCCAGCCCAGGGCATGTGCCACCTGCCAGGGGCAGCTCTCAGCCTGCCTGGCAGCTCCCCATGGACGCTGCAGGAGAGAAGTTGGAGGTGGAAGGAGCCACCCCCATCAGGGCTCTGAAGACGGTGCTGCATGGCCAGGGCTGCTCTCAGTTTTCTCCTCAAGGGAAGGGAAAGGGGCTGTCAGCTTTGCCTGTGTCACTGAGACTCCTGCACTGTCACCCTGGGCATCAGCAGATGGGCCTCAGATATTCCTCAGAAAGTGCCTCCTCAGCCTCCTCTCCCTACAGACAGCAGCAGCAGCACCTTGGCTTGCAGCATCTCTGTTTGTGTGCCCTGCCCTTACGGCCCTGGTGCCAGGGAGATGCCCCTGGGCAGTGCCCTGTGCTGGGAGGGGTCTACAGGGCAGAGCTGAGCCCCCAGGGCTGGGCTGGGCTCTGCCAACACAGGCAGGGACATGGCTTGGATGGAGAAAAACAGCTCCCAGTAGGCACAACTCCAGGCAGTAAAGAGCCAGGCCAACCCTTGGATATCCCATCCTGTCCAGCTGCAAAGGAGAAGGTGAAAAAATTTAGAGATGCTGAATTTTAAACTAGAGTCTACAAAAAGTGTGCTATATTTTTCAAGCATGTTTAAAGTGCGAGCACCCTGAACTAGAGGGAGATGAAATGAGCAAAAGGCACCTCTGTGCTTCCAGCAGATCTGACTGCTCTGGGGCACAGGCAGTCCTGTTTTCTCTCTGGCACCTCTTTGTTCAGGCTGAGAGCATTGCCGAAGCAGCAACTCAAAAGGAACAGAAACCAGGAATCAAAAATAAAGAAATTTAGCAAATTTCCTTCAAAGCAACATCAGTAGCTTCGAGGGGGTTCCTACAAAATTGCATAGGATTGACCCAAGGAAAGCTGTCCCAGCTTGTCAATGTCTTCTTTCAACAGTGCACCATGCCCAGAGTGAAGGAATGTCCAACAGCAGCTCCATCAGGAACTTCCTCCTGCTGGCACTGGCAGACACACGGCAGCTGCAGCTCCTGCACTTCTGCCTCTTGCTGGGCATCTCCCTGGCTGCCCTCCTGGGCAACGGCCTCATCATCAGTGCTGTAGCCTGCAGCCACCACCTGCACACGCCCATGTTCTTCTTCCTGCTCAGCCTGGCTCTCACTGACCTGGGCTCCATCTGCACCACTGTCCCCAAAGCCATGCACAATTCCCTCTGGGACACCAGGAACATCTCCTACACAGGATGTGCTGCTCAGGTCTTTTTCTTTCTGTTCTTCCTCTCAGCAGAGTATTTCCTCCTGACTGTCATGTGCTATGACCGCTACGTGTCCATCTGCAAACCCCTGCACTATGGGACCCTCCTAGGCAGCAGAGCTTGTGCCCACATGGCAGCAGCTGCCTGGGCCTGTGCCTTTCTCAATGCTCTCCTGCACACGGTCAATACATTTTCCCTGCGCCTGTGCCATGGCAATGCCCTGGGCCAGTTCTTCTGTGAAGTTCCCCAGATCCTCAAACTGTCCTGCTCCAAATCCTATGTCAGGGAACTTGGGCTTCTTGCTGTTAGTGTCTGTTTAGCATTTGGCTGCTTTGTGTTCATTGTTTTCTCCTATGTGCAGATCTTCAGGGCAGTGCTGAGGATCCGCTCTGAGCGGGGACGGCACAAAGCCTCTTCCACCTGCCTCCCTCACCTGGTCGTGGTCTCTCTGTTCCTCAGCACTTCAGTGTTTGCTCACCTGAAGCCCCCCTCCATTTCTTCCCCATCCCTGGATCTGTCAGTGTCAGTTCTGTACTCAGTGGTGTCTCCAACCCTGAACCCCCTCATCTATAGCCTGAGGAACCAGAAGCTCAAGGCTGCAGTGTCGAGACTGGTGACTGGATGGTTTCAGAGTCATGAAACTGCTGGACAATTTCTTAAATAAAAAGACTTCTAATAAAAATCATCTTTGATACTTGTTGTTGGTTTGGTTGTGGGTGTTTTTTCCTTTTTTTTATTTTTTTAACTATTGTCCACAAATGACTGTCATTCCTTGTGCCATTTCTCCCTTTGTTTCTCTCCACCTTCACCATGGCCCCAGACTGTGTCAATGAGGAGCTGGTCTCTTGGTGGCTTTGAAGGAAATAAAGGATCTCCCAGCATTGTTTTCACCAGAGATGCCCCTTTGCTTGCCTTCTCTGGAGCTGCAGCAGCAATGTCTGTGTGCAGAGCTGGGTGCAGATCAGGGCTGGCCCAGCAGCTGTGCCCAGCTGCAGCAGCAGCAGCAGCACTTGGTGTTGTCAGTGCTGCTGCCGTGGCCCTGCCCTGCTGCCCTGGTGGCCCTGGTGTTGCTGCAGGGCCTGAGTGCTCTCGGGGCCGGGCACAGCCCTGGGGGTGGCAGTGCTGGGGCTGCAGCAGGGACAGGCCATGGGCACTGCTGGGGCAGTGCTGACGCCTCAGGCCAGGGCCTGGGGGCTCCAGGCTCCTTGCCCAGACTCTCTCAAGAACACGCCCAGGCCAATGCTCAGCACAGAAAAGCCCCGTGAGCAGCTCCAGGCTGGCCGTGGGCAGGCTGGGGGCAAACAGCATGGCTGGGGCTCTGCAAGGGCTCTGGGGCAGACGGGAAGAAGCAGCAGAGCAGGGGCTGATCCATCCCCAGTGCGCTGCACAGCCCAGGGCAGCGTCCCAGAGTGTCCTCATGGAGCTGCCAACAACATCCCCCCTCTGCTGCTCTGGCCTCTCCCCCAGCTCACACAGGTGCCCCATCCTTGCAGGCACAGACACGGCAGCACTGGCTCAGCAGCCCCTGTTTGCATTGCACAGAGCAGGGGGAGCACCCCCATGCTGTTGGTGTGGGGACATGAACCTGAGGGAGCACAAATGCCATCAGCCCCTGGGGCCAGCAAGGGCTGGGGGACAGCAGGGAAACCACTCAGCTTTGTCCTGGCCTCTGCAGTCAGCCAGAAAGTTTGTTCCTGTCAGCTGGGAGTTTCCTGTCCCACTGCAGATGCTGTTGCTCAGAGCCAGAGCTGCCTGGCAGCCACCCCCAAACTGCCCTCAGCATTTCCTTGGCCTCACCTTTGCTTTCTTTCCTCTTTCCTGATCCAGATTTCCTCCTATTGTCCATCCCTGTCCCCTCCCCTGCAAACAGCCCATCCCTGTTTGCCCTTTCCTCTCTGGCCCCAATCCCCATTGCAGTTCCTGACCTGGCACCATGGGAACATCCCTTGGGCAGCAGGATCATCCTACAAGTTCTGCATGATTTGTCTGCAGGCTCCTGCTCCTTCCTGGTGCTGCTCCCTTGCCTGAGGCACCCCAGGCCAGGGGGGCACATCTGGGCTGCTGTGTCTGGCTCTGGGGCTCCCTGTTCTGGGCAGTGAGGAGGTGTTACAAGGCTTGCAAGGGTTTTTCAGGGGTGAAGAGATAGACGAGAATCTTGACTTCATGATCAGAAGGCTGGATTTATTATTTTATGATATATAATACATTAAGACTATACTTAAAGGAATACAGAGAAAAGTTCAGAAGCTTCTAAGCTTAGAATAGAAAAAGGATTTAATCAACAAAGTTCTGTGTCCAGGCAAAAAGCAAGAACAAATCTCCTGTGAGTGGTCAGTAAATCCAAACACTCACAGAAGGCCAATCACGGGTGAACCTGTTGCATTCCACAGCAGCAGATAACCATTGTTTACATTCTTTCTCTGGGGCCTCAGCTTCCCAGAAGAGGGAAAAATACTAAGAAAGGATTTTCTGCAAAAGATGTCTGTGACAAGGAGGGGCTGCAGAGGCTCTGCAGGACTGACAGGATGGGCTTTGGGGCTGGCAGGAGAAGCTGAGGGACCAGGGCTGCTGGAGCTTCTGAAGAGGAGGCCCAGGGCTCCTCCTGCAACTGCTCCAAGGGTGGTTCCAGAGTATCACAGAATCAGCCAGGTTGGAAAAGACCTTGGAGATCATCAAGTCCAACCTGTGCCCTGACACCCTCTTGTCTCCCGGAGCCTCCTCTTCTCCAGGATAAACAACCCCAGCTCCCTCAGCCTCTCCTCACAGGACTCACAGGGTTCCAGACCTCTCACCAGCCTTGTTGCCCTTCTCTGGACACGCTCCAGCCCCTCCATGGCCTTCCTAAATTGGGAGCCCAGAACTGCAAACAGCACTTGAGGTGTGGCCTCACCAGTGCTGAGCACAGGGGAAGAATCCCTGCCCTACTCCTGCTGGCCACACCATTCCTGATCCAGGCCAGGAGCCATTGGCCTTCTTGGCCACCTGGGCACACTGCTGCCTCATGTCCAGCCTGCTGTCCATCAGTCCCTGCAGGTCCCTTTCTGCCTGGCCGCTTTCCAGCCACTCTGTCCCCAGCCTGTAGCGCTGCAGGGGTTGTTGTGGCCAAAGTGTAGGACCCAGAACTTGGTATTGTTCAACCTCACCTTGTTGGATTTGGTCCCTGGATCCAGCTTGTCCAGGGCCCTCTGCAAAGCTCTCCTACTCTCCAGCAGATCCCCACTCACACCCAGCTTGGTGTCATCTGTAAATTTGCTGATGCTGGACTCAATGGGGATTGACTCATCAATCATGCAGATCATCAGTGCAGATATTGAAATCCACGCTGGCTGGCTCTGATCCCTCGGCCATCCTGTGGATGCCCTGGGATGGCACTCAAGGTGATCTGTTCCATAACCTTGCCAGGCACCCAGGTCAGGCTGACAGGCCTGGAGTTCCCCAGCTCCTCCTTCCAGCCCTGCTTGGGGATGGGCTCACACTGGCACCTCCAGTGCTCTGGGACCTCCCTGCTGAACCAGCACTGATGGTAAATGATGGAGAGCAGTTTGGGGAGCTCGTCCACAGCTCCCTCATCCCCCTGGGATGGATCCCATCTGCTCCCAGAGACACCTGTGAGCATCTGAGTGGCTCAGCAGGTCCGCAGCTGCTTCCTCCTGGATTACAGGGCGGCTGTTCTGCTCTCTGTGCCCATCCACCAGCTCAGGACAACACTTGTCTTGAAGACAACTTGACTTATTCTTGAAAACTGAGGCAAAGAGGGGTTAAGTACCTCAGCCTTTCCTTCATATTTGGCAACCGCATCTCCCCCAATAATGAATTGAGATTATCCTTGTACCTCCTTTTGCCATTAATGTATTTATAGAAACATTTTTATTATCCTTCACAGAAGTGGCCTGGTTAAGCCTTAAGCTTTCACCTCTCTAATTTTCTTTCTGCATGAGCTAAAAACATCTTTAAACATTTCCTGAGTTACTTACCTCTCTGTCCAAAGGTGATGCACCTTCTTTTTGGCCCCAAGATCCTGCAAAAGGCCTATCACATACATAACGTCACCTGTTGGCTAAAGTACACCTCAGAGGAGGTGTCATGGTTTGACCCGGAAACAGGATTTCTGGGATGCTGTGTGGATGGGGCCAATGAGTGCTCAGATTTGAATATTGCCATCTGGCCTAACCACTGGGCAATGGGATCCACCTCCGAGAACACAGGGTAAAAGCAGGGCTCTCCCCCTGGAAGTCTCTCTTTTGGATTTCTGGCGGTGAAGGAGTTGAGTCTCTCCCCCGGCCCAGTTGCTGGCTGGGCTGGGGGAGGGGAAAAGCCATGCGGCCCGGCCCGGGAGAGGTAGGCCTGCCCCCGCCCCCCCCCCCCAAGGGTGGAAGGAAGAAGTAAAGAAATGCCGGGAAGCAATGGGCAGCCTGTTCCCCCCCCCCCCCCCCCCACCTTGGAGACAGACAGAGAGAGTGCAGCCGGTGTTTGTGTGCCGTTACCTTGAAAATAGTAAACATGTGCTGGCAGCAGGCAGCCCGGCTGAGGAGATGGTGGGGGGGGGTGCAGCTAGGAGTCCAGTCGCTTGGAGGAGTTTTTAACCCTTTTTTGGACACTGAAAACTTCACAGAACATTAACCCTTCCTAAACGAGAGATAAGAGTGGAGGAGGACGAAGGAAATGAGCGAGTGATGAAGATGTGGACCAGAGAGAGAGTGAGAGATGTTAGAAAGATGGAGAAGAGGGAGTGGCATTTTATGCTGGACTCTTTTGTGTAGCCATGGACAGAGCTATGTTTCCCTGGAATACAGCGACTGAGTCCAGGGGGAGAAATGTCCCAGAGCCAAAGAAGATTCAGTGTGGGTACCCCTCGGCCCCAGGGGGTATATAAAATATGGGGGGGACAGATGTCCCAGAGGTGAGAGATTGAGCTTTTCTGGAACTGGACACAGCCTCCTTAAAAGGACAACCCTGGAAGCAGCCCTGATTCTGGTCCGGTGGTGAGAGCACCAGAACAAGGACGGAAAAGGCCACCAGGACACATGGAAGGACTCCCTCTCCTCTTGAGGAACTGAAGTTGAGCATTCTAAAGGGTGGTGCTGGACCCAGAATTGATTTTGGATTGTATTGTATTGGGAATTTTGGGGGGAGGAGGAGGAGGAGAGTGTTTTTGTGAGGTTTCATTTTCCTTGTTTTTTTCTTTTTCTTCCTTTGGTGTGTAGTTTAGTAATTGTTTTCGTAGTTTAGTTAATAAACTTTTCTTCTTTTTCAAGTGAGAGCCTGCTTTGTTTATTCCTGGTCAAAATCTCACAGCAGACACCAGAGAAGGTGTATTTTCATGCGGGCATTTGGCCTTGTGCCAATGTCAAACCAGAACAGGAGGAAAATACAAGAGTTTATAAATTAAAAGAGGGAAAGCAAGCCAGTAAAGTAAAAGAAGAGGCTGGGAAGGCTAACAAAAACTGCGACTTCCTTGACCACTTACCTCCCTCCTACCCTTGCAGTACCTCAAGTCCTTCCTCCAGTTCCTCTCTCTGTGGACCCAATTCCTCCTCTTCTCCCAGCTGTCATTCCTTTACCACCTCCTAACCCAGTTATACCTCCACCACCTTCCCCTCAACCCTCTCCTTACTCTCTTTACCCTTCACTACTCTTCCCTTACCTCTGCCATCTCATGCACCCCTTATTCACCAGCAAGTTCCTGCTCTGCCTCCCCCAGCACAAATGAGAAGCCAAACAACATCTCAGAATCTCATGGCCAAGAGTGAAGTTACCCAGTCAGCCTCCACAGCTGATGTTGTAACACCCAGTCCAAAGTGGGTAAAGTGGAAAAATTGTTCCCCCTCAGAGAAGTTCCCATAGGCGGGGTGGCCAGTGAGATTGGATTTGTGAACGCTCCTTTGACTGCGTCCCAAGTTAGAAATTTTAAGAAAGAATTGTGAAATTTAGTGGAAGACCCAGAAGGAATAGCAAATCAAATTGATCCATTTTTAGCCCTAGTATTTATACATGGGGAAAATTGAGCTCCATCTTTAACATCCTGTTTTCCCCAGAAGAGACTGGATTAATAAGAACTGCAGGAACGAAAATTTGGGAGTGTGAAAACCAATCTGGGTGCCCAGGTGACCAAAAAATGCCTTTAGTGGAGCCTGTCTGGGACCCTAATCAAGAAGAAGGGAGAAGGAATATGAGAGATTACAGGTCCCTGATGACCAGAGGGATAAAAGAATCAGTGCCTAGAGGGAGTAATACCAGGTCAGCGTTTGACAGCACCCAGGAAAAAGACGAGACCCCAGCAACATGGCTTAATAGGCTAAAGCAAAACTTCCGGATTTACTCTAATGTTGACCCAGACAGCCCAGATGGCCAATCTTGGGTTCCCTGCAGTCAGAGATGACCTCGAGAATCCTTTTTTCCCAGCCTGGTGTTTTGAAGAAGGACTCTGAATTCTTCGTCTCTGGTTTCCAAGGTTGTTTATTGTTTCTTATCTATAACATTTATTTCTCTGGCCTGCCAGAGGTCAGACAGAGGCACATTCCCCATCCCAGGGCGGGTGTCTACGTTTTATACTATGAACTATGTGTACTTTATTTATCATTATTTTCCAGCACCTAAAGACACACAGCAAGGGACTTTCAATCAAAACAAATGCACCTTTGATTGAGTGCCCACAGCAGATGTAACAGAAGGATTAGAAAGGAGATAAAGGACAGAGAAAGAGAGAAAGGAGGCAGGGAATAGCTACCAACAGAGAGATGAAATCCTTGTGGCCTGGCCAAGAGATCCCTCTGGTCATGTCGGTGAGAATTTCAAAGTCTTTGGTTAACTCAGGGGTCTTTTATAATCTACCACCAGGAGGGGAGCAGGACGGCACATGGAGGGAACAGTGGAGAATAAATCCATTGGGAACAGGCACAGACAGTCCAGTTCTGAACAGCACAAACCAGTGCCAGGAGTGAGGGGGGCCTGTTGTTTCAGGACTGGTTCCTATGGGAAACCTCCCGCTTCCCATGGCAGACATCCTGCTCCAGTCAGGCCAGCACCCCTGGGTTAGAATTTGAAGGGTCTCATCTCAGTCCTTGGGGAGGGCTTTAATCTCCGTCCTTGACGGCAGTTGTGAGGCTGATGAGGGATCTATGGACTGTCTCTTACAGAATGCCATCCCAAAGCATAAAAAAATGTATGAATTTTCCTGTTAAAAAAGCAATGAATTAATAAATGATAATTATTTGTTCCAATTTATTTATAATGGTGTTATTCTATATCTGTGTTACCAAATTTCATTATTTATATTTAAAAATCTATGCATTTTTAGCAAGCAAAAAATTTATTGGTCATTGGTTCTAAATAACACAATTCCTGTCACTAATGCATAGACCAGTGTTGGCTATTGATTTCTCCTTCTTTATGCTAAGTAGTCCCATTTTAAATCCTTTTGTAATAATTTTGTCATTTTCACAGACAGGGCAGCTCTGCAGTGGCTTTGGTGCCACCTGGGGCTGGCACACACCTGAGCAGTGTGTCTGTTTGCACTGGGGAAACTCAGCAGTTTCAGATTGCTGCAAAAAGTACAAAAAGGGAAAACCCATCTTAGGCTGGGTGCAGCCAGCTCTGCAAGCACAGCAGGGCCCAGGGCAGTGAGGACAGACAGGATGGGGCTGGGCAATGTGGAGCAAGGTTGTCCACACTGGGTCAGAGCTCCAGGCACAGCTTCTGTGAGTAGGCCAGAGCTGTTGAGGAGAGACCCTGGGTCAATATCAATCACAGAATGCTGCAATCACCTCTGTTCTAAAGAGAACAGTGTGTTTTTAGGTTAGGGTGAGGGGTAAAATGGGGTCTTAGAGGACGCTGGATTCTGGTCTTCACGTCTAGACATCACTTTGATCCCTCAATCCCATGTTGGTTCATTGTTTCTAGGGGGTTTTGGCTAGGTTTGGTGCGGGGCTTCCTCATTTGCATGCCAACCCTGATGTCATTTGCATGCCAACTTGGTTGTCCCCTCCTCTTCACCGTCCTGGGTGCGATCCTTCAGGAGGCAGCAGGTAGCCACTCGACAAAAAGGGGAATTCCCAACCATCAACAACAGGTACTTAATGAAAAACTATTAACAACAGGTGATTACAACAACAGGCAGTTAGAACTCCACCCTGGCAGCAACTGGCCCAAACTGGGGACTCTGCAATCTTTTAATAAAATGGGCAACTTCTCTACTCATAACAGTATGACATCACAGAGAGGGTTTTGTGACATCACTGAGGGAGTTGTGCTATCACACAGCTTCTGTGACATCATAGAGTAGGGTGTGTGGCAATAGAGGAGATCCTGCCATCATAGAGGGTGGCTCTGTGGCATGAGAGAATGGGTTGTGACATGACCGGGTGGCTGTGTAACATCATAGAGCAAGTTGTGACATCACAGAACAGATTCTGACATTGCATTGTGGCTTTCTGACATCACAGAGTCTTTTGTGACATCACGGTGCAACTGCCTGACATTCCAGGCTGACATCCCAGCGTTGGCTCTGTGACATCACAAGGGTGCTGTGTGACATGCTAGAGTGGGCTGTGACATCACAGGTGGCTGTGTGACATTGCAAAAAAGCTGTGTGGCACCACTGGGGGCTCTGTGACATCACAGGAGATGTGTGACATCACAGGTGGCTGTGTGATATCACACGTGGCTATGTGACATCACAGGTGGCAGTGTGACATCACAGGGACTGTGTGAGGTCACAGATGGCTGTGTGACATCACAGATGGCTGTGTGAGGTCACTGGGGAGGTCACTCTGCCCTGGCCCCCCTCACAGTTCCCCCCAGAGCAGTCCAACCCTGCTCGTGCACAGCAGGGTCCCCTGTCCCCCCGGGTCCCCCTGCCCCCGGCCCTGCAGCCTCCCCCAGAGGATGTTCCACGAGATCGACCCCAGAGCCTGACACGGGGATGGGGGGCCAGGGCCCTGGGGGTGGCACAGGGGGACAGGGACCCCCCGGCAGCCTCCCTGTGTCCCCCAGGGCCAGAGCCTGGGCCAGGGCTCCTTCACCCTGCTACCAACAAGGCCTTGAGAGCGCTGAAAAAACGCCCAGCAAGGGATCACTAAAAACCAGATTTAATATTAAGGGACAGCAGCAAAAACTTCCTTGGCAAGAGTCACTCTGCTCCTGACTGGGTACTTCAGGCACACCAAGGCAACAAAGCAACAACAAAACCAAAAAAAATCCAGGCAATCAAATCAGAAATGAACTGAGAACTGTCCCTCTGTGTGTGTGTGTGACAAAAGTACAGTGAGGACAAGGATAAAAGGAATATGGCCTAAAAGCTTAAGAGAGCTCGAACTTAACAGGACTGAACTTACACCTTAACCTTAACTGATACCTTTAATTTCACAATTTAGTGGAAGAACAGCACTTAACAGTATTTAACCTAACTTATAGCCCATGACTTTGCAATTGAACAGAGGCATAACATTTCACAGTATCTAACTCTGCTTATAACTTATGTTAAACATAACAACTTAACAAAAGAACAACTCTTAAAGGCATTAAACTTAGGATATTTCTCAGGACATAACTTCACTTACAGGCGTGACTGGCTCAGCTCTCCAAGGCACTCAAACCCCTCAGAGAGCAGCATTTCTGCCACATTTCCCCAGCACAGGCACTCCTGTGTGTACACAGACACAAAGAGTCAGTGCAAGGCACCTGTGAGCAATTCCCCTGAGGACAGGGAATAGTCCCTGTGGATTCTTTGGCATCTCCCCAGCAAAGGGCAAAGGGTTGAGCCTGGACGAGTGGGGGGATTGGCCCAGGCTCCGTCGTTGTTCAGGATCCCCGAGTGCAGCAAACGGGAGAGTTCCGGCTGGGAGAGGCCCCACTCAGAGGGAGTCTCTGGCCCAGGAGAGCTCCAAGGGCTCATTTTGGAGCGCTGTGTGCAGGGCCCCAAGAGATGGGCTGCAGTCCCAACAATGGTTCATCCTGGCCACACTTGGCGCCAACAGCTTTCTTTGGCAGCGTGAGAACAGGGATGTTGTGCCACTAAGGGAACAAAAACAGTTACCAGGGCTGCTCCTACAGAAGCCAGGAGCTGGTTGGGCAGCAGCAGTGCCTGGAGCAGACAGTGTTTGTGATGAGCTGCAGAGGAGCTGAGCCCAGGGGCTGTTGGCCAAGGCCGAGCCCCAAGGAGCATTTCTCAGCTGGCAGGGCGGCCTGAGAAGGGGAGGGGGGAATGCAGCAGCACAGGGCCATGGAACCAAGGGACCATTGTGACACTGTGGGGCCCTGTGAAACCATGGGACCATTGTGACACTGTGGGGCCCTGTGACACCAAGGGACCATTGCGATACTGTAGGGCTCTGTGAGACCATGGGACCATTGTGACACTGTGGGGCCCTGTGACATCAAGGCACCATTGTGACACTGTGGGGCCTTCTGGAACTCTGGAGACCATTATGACACTTTGAGATGTCATGGAACCATGGGGCCATTGTTACACTGTGCGACTCAATGGAGCCAAAGTTCCCTTGTGACATTGCAAGGCCTCATGCAACTGTGGAGAGATCATTAGGACACTTCACAGCCTCATGGAACCAAGAGGCCCTTGTGACACTGAGGAGACTCATGACTCGTGGAATCATGGACATAGTGAAACTATGAGGCCTCATGGAATAAGCAAAGCATTGTGACACTGTGAGGCTTCATGGAACCTGTGAGACCATTGTGACGTTGGGGGTCCCCACAGTACCAAGAGGACCATTGTGATACTGTGGGGCCTCGTGAAACCAAGAGGCCTTTGTGACACTGCAGGGCTGCATAGAACTGAAGGTGCAGGGCGACACAGAGGGGGCCCCAATCATCCATTGTGACACTGTGGAGCCAAAGGAGACCATTGTGACACCGCAAACCCCCAAGGTCCAAAGGTCCATTTCGATATTGCAGGGCTCATGGAACAGAGGAGTCACATGACATTGTAGGGGTCTGGGGAACCACAGAGACCACTGTGACACTGCAAGGCCTCATGGAACCTAGGGACCATGGTGAAAATCAGGGATACCATTGAACCAAGGGTCCATTTTGACACTGCAGGTCTTCTTGTAATCAAGGGGCCATTGTGACACTGTGGGGCCCCAAAAAACCAAAGGGACACAGAAGAGGTCTGGGTAGTTTGGCCTCCCATGGACTGCCTGACTGGTCCAGCTGACCTTGGCATGTTGAGGGTCTCTTCCCAACTGCTACTGAAACACTGGGGCTCTGTGCTTTCCTTTCTATGGAAAAGAACTGTCCTTGTCTTCCAGGCAGCCACGGCCAGCATTGGGATTTCACCTTCAAATTTCCTTATATCCAGGGATTGTTCCCATAGGAATATTGCCAGGACAAGTCTGGCTGGCAATGGTTTCAAAAGGGTCACCTCTCATCTGTCCCCAAAACATTGGGGAAGGCTGTGTGCTTTCCTTCCTATGGGAAAGAACTATCCTGCTTCTCCAGGCACTCATGGCCAAGACTGGGTTCACACCTCCAAAATTACTTATGTCCAAAGACTGCTCAGAGAAAAAATCTCCCATTCCTGACAAGTCTGGCTGGCCTAAGCCTAGTGAGGCTCTTCAAACACTGGAGCTCTGTGCTTTCCTTCCTATGGAAAAGAACTGTCCTTCTTGGCCAGATGCCCATAGCCAGAATTGGGATTTCATCTCTAACATTGCCTTACTGTGACAGATTGGAGGAGATTTTTGGCTCAAAACATTTTGTGTGTGGGGGGGGAAGGGGCAGGTCCAGCCTTGCCCTGCCCTGGAACCCCAGCCCTGCCCTGGCTTGGAAGCCCAACCTCCCCATAGCCTCTATCCCAGCCCAGCAGTGGCTGCCAGTCCCTGGCACAGCACAGGCAATGCTCCACAGCCACCTCTGCAGCCCCAGCCCAGCTCCTGAGGGACCAAATGACCCCAAGTCTCACCTGGGGGAAGGGCCCAGGAAGACCAAGCAGTATTGAAGGCTGACCACAAGGCAAGCACACATCCTGACCCTACCTCCTCTTGGAATTTCCATCTGAACACTGCTGGAATCCAGGAGTTTGTAGCTCCGTGTGTGCTTCTCTAAAACACATTTTTCTCTCTTTCTGTGTCTTCTTCTTCTATTTCTGTCCCCTTGGAAATTTTGATTAACTTAAGATTGAAATAGCTTAGACTTTGTGAAGCTGAATCGGCCAAGTCAGTGCTTTGAAAAATGTTTTTTTGTTGATCGAATGTCTTACTAAACCTTTTGCCCAAGTTTTCCTGATTTTCTAAAGGTGCCAGTAAAGGCTGATATTTTGTGCTCTTGACAATCTCTTTTTGGTAATTTCTCCAGCACATCTAACTCAGAGTACATAAACAATTGTAATTCCTTTTAAATGTCTACTTTTGAGAATTGTCTGGGGGCATGGGAGTCAGGACTTGTCCATCCTGCTTGGCACAGCCCAGGCAGGGCTTTCCCACCACATTCCACACTCCATTTCCCAGCTGGAGCCCCTGGAGCTTCTGAGTTGTGCTGCCCCAGCCCCAGGGACGCTCTCCTTGTCTGCCCATTCCTCCATGGTCTCTGGGCAGGGATGGCCTCAGTGGGGGCTGCTGACATCCTCAGCATCTTGGAGG